>NC_056746.1:102526146-102816146 GCF_019279795.1 Protopterus annectens
TTTTTTTTTAAGTTCCATCCTCTGTAGTCTAATAAAACCCTATCTGAAACACTAAAATAAAACTTTTTACTTAGAGCACATTGCTTAATATGTTTGTGCACTGATTTCCTCTTTTTCCTTGCTTGCATGCATATGTTCTTTAATCCTTTTACATAATCTGCGAATTGTCATTCCAACATAATATGCTTTACAATATGAACATACTGCAATGTGAACAATTCTTGTTGAATTACAATTAAAATGTTCATTGATATTAATAGCTCTATCTAAATGCATAATATTAACAGCTCGTACTTCTGGGCGGCTGCAGTGGTTGGCATTGCCACCTCACAACAAGAGGTTCTCCGGTTCAATTCTCGACTGGGGTGGCTTCTGTGCAGAGTCTGCTTGTCTTCCCTGCAGTCATGTGGGTTTCCTCGGTTGCTCCGTTTTCCTCCCACATCCCAAAGATATGCTACAGGTGTTTTGGACACTCTAAATTGGCCGTAGGTGTGTGTGTGTGCCTTCTGTGGAAGGTTGGACGCCAGGCTGGCAACTTGACACTGTAAAACTCCACTGCCAATCGTTCTGCGGACCGTTCCACTGTGGTGACCCCTAATGGGAAAAGATGAAAGGAGAAGAAGAAGAAGAACAGCTAGTACTTGTAAAATGTAATTACACGTGGTGCAGAAACCACATTTGTACATACTCCTAGTCTTATAAGTCAACCTTGCAGGAATACTCGTTTTACTTTTGGTTCTTCCCTCCCCAATCTGCAACAAAAAGAAAGTTGTGTATGAGTCTTCACTCTTCAAGGAAAAAAAAAAACGTAGTTGGACATAGTTCTTCTCCTGTAGCACCCAAGATAGACAGAGAAGATGGGGGGTGGGTTTTGCGAAGGGTTTATTTTAAGCCTTTCAGTCTATACAGTCTGAGTCTTCCCTGAACTTAAAAAAAGATTTTACTCTTTCTCAGATTATAATTCCCAGTCTGAGGGACAGGAATTCAATTTAGAATATATTTCTCAAGTTGATACTGTTCTGATTCTGAGGACAATTTTTCAGATTACCCACCTAAAGAGTTATCCTTTTTGATACTTTTGCCAGAGTCAAGTTATTTCAGTGAGAACAAAAAGAAATATCAGAATCCCAGCAGAGATGCTCTGAATTGCTATAGTTTGATTTTCCTCAGCCTGCATCTGTCTCTCCTGTTTTACCAGCATTAGAGGATGCTGTCCTTGCAGTCATCAGTTTGCCTGATAGTCATCCACCTGCCCCTAAAAAATATGATAAACTATATAAGCTTCCTAAGACCCACAAATTACTTTTTTCAGACCCTCCAGTCATTTAGTCAAGACCGTCTTCTACCAAGCAGCTAACCCTATTCCTTCTAGGTTTTGGAAGAAAGTTTATACTTCTCCCATCTTAGACTTCAGAATATTGAATTGTCAGGCTGATATGTCCAAGTTTCTGCTGGCTTCTTTTGACAAAATGAGAAAGTTAATTGCTGGCCTTCCTTCTTCAGAGAGTAAGATATATCTGAATTCTTTAATATCCTCTGTGTCTCAGGTAACCAGGCACTCTAAAATGTTCTCTCTATGCTGAATCTAGAGCAGCTGCCGCTGGGTCAGTGATGAGAAGATTTGCCTATATATGTGCCCAAAAGATGTCAAAGCTGAGATCCTTAATGCTTCCATGGAAAAAAGCTATGCTGTTTGACCCTTCTTCTGCTTAGGTCATCAAAAGATTTGATGAAAGGAGAAAAGTAATTCAAGGGTTATTCAGATTTTTCCATGCTGCTTGCCAAAATATAACAGAAACTTTTCTTCCAGTTCAGGTTTCTTTAGTAAGAACAAAATAAAAACTTTCAGCTAGGCACAGGCAAAAAGAATTTCAAAAAACAATGGCAGGGGAGGTTCCTTCCAAAACCAAGAGCAGTCTAAAAAGCAGACTGACTATATGACCTATCAGGTTTCCCACCCTGGCTGTTCTGTAAAACATTTCCCAAAGCCTAGGTTTTCACTTTTGTCAGTGCCACCAGATTCTGGCACTTGGGTTCTGAGAACCCTTCAGAAGGGATATAGCTGGGAGTTGGAGTCCTTTCCTTCTTTTCAAGGGATTCCTCCGCGACTCTCCAACCAAACCTTCCTGATTACTCTTATCCTAGATCAATTGCTATCACAAGGGGTTATAGAACCTGTTTCCCTAGACCAAATGAGGAAAGCTTTCTGGTGCCAAAGAAAGAAGGAACCTGGGGGCCTGTCCTACACCTTTTTTAAGAACTTTCACATCAAACTTCAAACCCCTCTCTTCTACACTGTTACTTCTCATTCCACCTCTCAGCTTTCTAGTAACTCGCAATCCATTTGTCAAGTATTTACTTGCTTTTTTAACATTTTCTGCATCTGATTTAAATTTTCAGTTTTCTGATTTACCCGTTGGGTTGTCTACAGCCCCAATGGTGTTTACAAAGTACCTGACTCCTGTAATAGCCGATTGCAGGGCATTTATTTTCTCCCATACTTAGATGACTGCCTTATTTTTGTACATTTTTTTACAAGTTGTCAAGAATCTCTGGCTTGTGTAAAAATATTTTCCTTAGCTTTTAGTTTGGGGTTTTAGGTGAACATAGAAAAGTGTCTCATTCTGTCTCAATGGATAATGTTACTTGGGTGCCTCCTGATCTCCCATGATGACATTTCTTCCTCAGAACAAAGTATAATTTTACAATGAACAATTTCTGACATTCTGGCATCTGCCAAGGAATATTTTCATGGCCTCTACAATTCTCATGATTGCTGTGGCCAAATTTCACATGAGTAAAATTCACTGATTCTTTAAATCAGTGTGGACCCAACACCTGCACCCCTTATCATTTTAGATTCTAGTTCTGGGGTTTGTAAAAAGGGAGATACCCTGGAGGGTGAATCGGTTATCAACCCAGGTCTTCCTTTTCCTTTCCAGCCCCTATTCTGTCTGTCACAAAAGATATCTCAGAATTTCCTTGCGGAACTGTATCCAAGGGGATGGTAGTTCAGGATCTGTGAAACAAGCAGGACAGACATAGGCCTGAAAGACAGATCACGTTTCATTCCAGTTGAAGGGAATGTTTCTGTGTGCTTTTCTATCCTTTCCTCTGATAACCAAGGTTTTTTTTTAAGTTTTCAGAAAGACTTTCCCAGGATAATAGTGGTAACCCTGTTTTGGCCCAGGCAGCAGTGGTTTTCCCTTCTTCTGAAGATGGCCACGGATAATTACCACAACCTTCCTCATAGGATATGCTTACTTACAGAGGACAGGCGGTCTGTAATACACATCAGTCTTCAGTTTCTTCCACCGACTGACTGTATGAGAGAATTTTAATATGTTTGCGACATGTTTTCTGTGGACATGAGGCAGGTGTTAAAGGAATCTAAGTGACTTGTTACTTAGAAAATAATATTGGGCTTTGTGAAAAAGGCATTCTAGTTGGTGTCAAAGACCGAACTGGGATCCTTTTAAAGCCCAGTTAAGCCTATTTCTGCAGTTTTTGTGTGGATTATTATAAAATGGCATTTCTTACTCTTCTATCAAGATTAATTTCTCTGCTGTCTCTGCATGTCTGCCTATGGACCCCCCTATTCCAGCCTACCTCAAGTGAAATATTTTTGAAAGGGGTGTTACATTCCATTTACCTAGGAGACAGGTGGCTCTTCCTTTGGATCTTACTTTTGCACAGGAAAAATGTACAGATGTTCTTCATTCAGATCATTGCTGCAGTAGCCTTATCTATATGGGTTATATCCTGCTACGGATATAACAGCCGGCTAATTTCCAAAGCTTCAGGGCACTTTTCACTCAACTAAAGTATTCATTAGCTCAAGCTGAGCTTACTAAAAAGAGTGGTTTAGACACCTAGCCATTCAGAGCTTTCTTGCCGCTGTTGAGGGTGTTATTTGTGGACTTTTGAGGAGTCCCTTGCTGGAGAGATAAGTTCCCTTCAGGGGAAAAAAAACTTCCACATTTACTTTTCATGACAGAAATTGAACTTCTACTGTGGAAAAAAAAATTTTTTAAAGCTTGGAAAAGTGTTTTATTGATAGTCATGTAACTTTTAGTTACCTTTAAGTAAAACTGTTACTTTTCTACTTTTGTGGGAAATATTATTTTTTAAACTAGTTTAAAACTTATTTTTCTGAAGTACACATTGTCTTATTTTACTTTTGGGGGTTGGGGTGACTGTTAAAGGTGTTTTACAGTGCTTTTTGGTGGAAAAATTAACTTTCTACTACTTACCTGTTTTACTGACTACTACTGCCAAGCTTCTCCGGGAAACGGGCATCTTTTTTTCAATTTAACCATGGAATAACCTCCCAGTTCTTCATTCTTTCAGATTCAAAAAGAAGAAAGTTAATAAACAGTATTTGACAACACATTAAGCTAGACTGTCTCAGCCACAGATGGGTGACTCTGCTGTGGCCATTTTTGGCTCCTCAGACCATTCATCTTTATCCTTTTCTCCTTCTGGTGTAGTATCTGTAGCCACAACGGTCTGGGAATTAGACATGTCCTCTGTGTTTTTTGGCAAGGAAGACACTCTTGTCAATTCTGGGAGAAGGGACAGGGAATGCCACTCTACCTAGCCAGAATTCTATACCTATCCCTAGGGAAGGTTTGCCTGGCAAAGGTAGGTTAACTGCTTTAGAAAGCCCTGTCAAAAGGAAGAAAAAACTTAGTTATTCTCCTATCTCTGTCACTTTGAACAGGACTGATTTATTGGATTTTGCTCAGGGTTTAGTTCAGGCTCTTGAAATTCCAGTTCAGCTGTTTCTAGTAAGAGAAAAAGGGATTCTTCATGTTCTGAAGAAGTTTATGAATTTGAACCACAAAATGGTTTTGAGATGACAAATTATATTTTGACTGCTCAGGTTTCTGATTCAGATTTTGAGGAGACTATGACCTCTACCACTTCCCTTGAAGGATTCCATTTACTGAAACCATTTCCAGCATGAATCACTTTTATTCATAGGGAACATAATGATATTCCACAGTCCCTAAAGCAGTATTATGATTTATTTCAACTGGATTTTTCTGAACCTACTCCCAATCCCTCCTATCCTTTCAACATTGGAGGTTGTTTTGTCACACCCTGTAACTTGCCCAACAGCCAGCCTGCAACAGTCAAGAAAGCAGATGGATTGTATGATGTTTTTCAAGCTTGTAATTTTTATACACTCATCTCAGATCTGACATAGCAGTTATTACTTTAGTGAACCCAGCTGCTGCTAAACATTTGGTTTATTCCATTTCTCTTTTTGATAAGGCTGGGGAGGCTTTTGAAAGATTTGGTGAAAAGGGGTATTCTGCTGCAACATTTATTTTTATTTATTTATTTGACATTTGTTTACCAGGATAGTCTGAATGGGTCTACAGAACCCATTTTCAGCAGAGGCCCGGGGAGAAAAGCTCCACATATAGTAAAATACAAACACAGTATAATCCAATCCAATACAAATGACATTCGAAATACCATACAAAAATAAGTTGAAAGAACATAAACTGTGCTACAAACTATTACAATATATACTGCACATCTAGATAATTAATTAGGGTTGAAATATTATAGACAATAATAGTCACTCTCACCATATACATAGCCTATGAGCAGATAGTGTACAAAACAGTATGTAGGTAGTGCAATGTATGATATTGACTGCTACAGTACATGAAAAAATAGAATGTTGGTTTCGGTTAGGAAAATAATAGCCAGAAAGTCAGTGATGCAGAAAGACCGTGAGAGAGTTAAGAAGAATAGAGGCATTACAGTCTGAGCAGTAGCTTAAGGATATGGTATAGAAACACAGAATGAGTTAGGAGAGCCTTAGGATCTTGCAGACTGTGAGTGAGTGAAATGTGACAGAAGAGGAGGATGAGGCTAAAGGGGAAGAAGAGACGAGCATTAGGCAGGCTTTATGCAGGAGCAGAGCCATGTATTGTTGAGATGATATTTTAAAGAGGCTTTGAAATGGGTGAGGCCAGACATAGACCTGGTAACTAGAGGTAGTGAATTCCATGGTATAGAGACAGAGTTTGAATACAGAGAGTGACCTGGTTTTATTGGTAGGTTTTGAGATAGCTAAGAGATTTTTGTCTTTTGATCGTAGGGATCGATTTGTTGTGTAAGGTGTGACTAGACTGGCTAGTGCAGGGCAGGCTGTAGGCTTGAAAATAAGGTTATGCAAGGTAGATAGCTGAATAAAGGCAAATTGGTTGGGGAGTTCAAGCCAATTTAGTTCTACTAGCAATTTATAGTGGTGTATGTGATATTTATAGTTTGTGGCAAACTTTGCAACTTTGTTGTAGCACTGTTCCATGCTTAGGGTAGAAGCTTGTTAGTTAGGATAGGAGCACCATAAAGAAGGGAGGGAAGTAAAAATGTTTTTGCAAGGGTAGTTTTGGTTGCTGCAGTAAAGAAATGCTTGTTTCTATATAGGAGTCCCAGTTTTTGATAAGTTTTCTTTACATTTTTCTGTATATAGGGGTCAAATGAAAGTTTATTGTCAATGATAACTCCTAGAAATTTTGTTTCCTGCACTGTTTGTATGACAGTGTTGTCAAAAGCAAGGATGTTGAAATGATCAGTGACAGGGGAGGTGTTTTTGGGGTGAAAGTGTACTAGTTTAGTCTTCTTTGGATTAAGAAAGAGTTGGACATTTCTTAGCCAGGATTTGACTGCTGTAAAGGACTGTTGAGTTTTTCAGAGTAGATCTGGTAGTGATTGAGCAGTACAGATTACTGTGGAATCAACAGTGTATTGATTGATGGTTCCAGGGTGAGAGGCAGTGTGAAGGTTGTTTGTGAAAATGTTGAAGAATAGGGATCTAAGGATGGAGCCTTGAGGGACTCCAGTAGGGTTATACAGAAAGGGCGAGAGTTCATTGGACCATTTCACTACTTGATTACGATCCTTGAAGTAGCTCTGAAACCATTTTACTGTGTTATCTGAGAAGCCCAAGTTAGACAGTGTGTTCAATAGTAAGGGGTGAGATCAAGAAAAACTGAGTCTGTATAGGATCCTGCATCTCTGGCTTTGTTCATGGTGTCTGTAAGGGATAATAGAGCTGTAGCTGGGTTGGAAGCCATGTTGGGTTTTGGTTAAAAGATTATTATTATTTGGTATTGCATTATTTGCTGATGGATACCTCTCTAGAGAATTTTAGATATGGGTAACAAGACGGATATAGGACAGAAATTGGATGGTTCCAAAGAGTTGCCTCCTTTATGGATGTGGGGTGATGTGAGATTGTTTCCATATGATAGGTACTTCTGATTCAGATAAAGACCTATTTATAAGGATACTGAATGGGTAGGCAATTGAGTTGGCAGCCGTTTTGAAGGAGGGTGATGGAGCATTTTGTAGAAGTTTCTTATTAGTGTCGGTGGGTATGGGCTGAAATGAGAATGGGGTCCGTATGACATTTTGTTGAGTAGAGGGTTATTATTGATTAGACGTAGCTGATGGTCTAGGGTTGGTGTCTGAATAGGTGGAAGGGTGGGGTGGTCCAGCATTAGGGGTGTTAGTTAGTAGGTTAGATATTGATCTGATATTGATTTTATGAAGTGCTTGTTAAAGTGTTTGGCTATTTGTGATGGAGGGGTATCAGGTGATAGGGTGCGGTCTCTGTTTGTTCCAGGGTTAAGTAGAGAATATATGGAGTGACAACATTTACTGGGGTTGCTTTTATACTGGAGTTGAAGCTGGGAATAATAACTTCTTATCTCTGTTGATTAGATTTGTCACTTTATTACATAGTGTTTTGAAACTGACATGTTTTGTTCATTTCTGTTTAGTTTCCAGGCCATCCAGGCTAGGTCCCTTTGCTTCATCAGGTGTTTACATTCCTTAGAGAGCCATGGTGCTGAGTTCTTTTTGATTATTTTCAAACTAATGGGAGCTAGTATATTAAGTATGTGAAGGAAGGTGTTATTAAAGTATAGTACAACATCATTAAGGGGTAATCTTTGGGTGTCCAGTCTATTTCATGTAGGAGATTGTTGAATTTATGCTGACAAAAATTAGTTGAGTTCCTAACTAAGTTTACAGTGTGTACTCTTAGTTGTTGGGAGTTTGTTCTAAGGCAGTGATAGTGAACCTTTTGGGTTTGGCATGTCAGAAATTCAGAAAATGTCTAACTTGACTCTGCTTACGTGTCCCCCTCAACAAAAAAATAAAATAAAAAATACAAATAAATAAAACAGCATGGCTCTCAATACATCAGGGATAAATCTCAATAGAATCAGGGACAAATCTAGAAATAAGAGACATGGATAGTTTTAAACTACTAGTACTATTAATTTGAGACACTGACAGAAAAAAAAATGAATGTGAATTAATATACATTTTCTGAAATAAAATTAGTCTATAAATCTAATTATTGCCATTGTTAAGTTCAAAAAGTTGCCAGTTTTAGGAGGGATGAAGAGAGACAGTTGAGAGAAATGTAAAACAGCAAACTCTTAGAAATGCACACTACTCGCCCTTTGCAGATATGTAACCATGAAGAGAAAACAATGTCAGGACTGCCTTTTGAAGACTCTATCGAAAAAGTATACTGAAATAGTTTTTTAGGTTAATAACTTCCTTACATCTGCAGCACTGTTGTTGAACTGGTTCCTGGTACAAAATAATTCAATGCACTTTACATAAGCAACAGATGCAAAACAGTTTCTTTGGTAACTCGGGTGTTGGTGAACGCTGGTATGTCACCCAAAATGGACAGCGCAGTGGTAGCATTGTTATCTCGCTGCAAGAGGTTCCCAGGTTTGATTCTTGGGTGTGATGCATTCTGTGCAGAGTCTGCATGTCCTCCCTGCATTCATGTGGGTTTTCTCCGGGTGCTCCAGTTACCTCCTACGTTTCAAAGACATGCGTATGGAGCATTTCTTCCTTGGCCTGAAAACTGGCTTCGTTCCAAGTCGGACTTTCCCAGTAAACAAATGTTAAATAAATAAATGTTGTGGTGTGCCACCTTTGACACTCGTGTCTTAGGTTCGCCATCACTTTTCTAAGGGAATAAGCTGGCAGATGATCACTCGGGGAGCTAGACAGTATAGCGGAAGGTAGGATACTATGATCCAGTCTAGGGTGGATTGGCAGGTAAGATCTTTGCTGTATCTTGATGGAATATTGATAAGCTAAGAAAAACCATGCAGATTTATACTATTTGTGGGGGAGATGGAAGCTATGGTTTGCCAATCTATATTTACATCTCCTAAGAGTATTGTTTTGAGGTTTATTGTTTGGGACGTCCAGGATAAAATATTTTCCAACACTGGTATATTGTGACTTGGTGGGATATATATTACTATTATGCAAATCCTTTTTGATGTGTTGAGTTTCAAAAAAGAGATTAGCACTTCAGCATTAGAAAAGATGGATATATTACTGGTGTAGGGTGTGATGCTGAACTTAGAGGGATATAGAAGGGATATCCCTCCCCCCTTATTTTAGATCCATCTCTTCTGGTTATTGCATAGTTTGGAGGTATTATCTCAGAGTCTTTTACATTGGGGGTGTAGCCTTGTTTCGGTAAGGGCTAGTATGTCAGGTTTATTTTGATCAATCCAGGCATGCAGTGGGGCTATTTTATTACATATACTTCTAAGGTTCAGTGTAAGTATGTTTAAATCTTTGGGGTTACTATGTGGTTAGGATTAGAGGATGAGCTTGGGTTAGGATTTATGTCTCCAATTTGAGAAGATAGTTAATGAGGAATGAGTACCGTGTGAAGTGTTTTTTATTAATAGGTGATGGTGTCAAGTGTGGTTTCATAGGAGGTGAGGAGGCCAATCTGTGGCTTGGGTGATATGGGAGAGTATAGAGGAAAATTATGTAGGAGATATTTGAGAAGCTGTGTTGTTTATTGGGGGGAAGTTGTTGATGTGTATTGGTGTGTGGGGGTATGCAAGTATATAGCTGTAGCGAGGTTGAGAATTAAGAGCAAATAGGTTAGGCAGGTTAGAAGGAGCATGTCAGCTGTGATGGCGGGTTTAAAAATAGTAAAAGTGGTATTTATGTATTAGAATGTAGTATCAGATGTAAATAGAGAGATATGCTATCTAGTGATATCTGAGCAAGTTAAGGTAACATTGGAAATGTTTTGATTTCAGGGTGGGCTTTGACAATGCGGTTAGGTGTTTTGCCTTGTGGTTTGTAATAAGGTAGGGTAGGGGAGATATGATTGGTCCGTAGTAAACCTATGGTGCAATATTAGTTTGGTGTGTATAGTAGAAGAGAAGATGGTAAGCCTGGAGTTCATGTATGATAGTTTGAGTTGGTGATTGTATTATGATGGTGAAGTAGAGTAAGATGCCAAGAAGTATAGTAGTGGGGATGAGACTTTAAGGTGATGGATGTAAGGGAAAGTAGATAGGTGTGGTTAAATAAAAGTAGGCAAGGTGGGAATGGGCAAGGTACAGTTGTATATAGTTGCATCATAGGAATAAGGGGGAGTGGTTTGCTTGGGATATGAGTAGAGGTGCTGGGGCATGTGGAATATGTGGGCAGGGTAGGGGAGCAGAGTGAGCTAAACGAATGGAGCGGAAGAACCCCTCAAGATGGTTTACCACCAAAAAAAATCAGTGAGGTAGAATGTTCATTGATACAAAGACAAGGTCTCTGATCTCCAAATACTTGACTTGAGTCACAGCATTTAATTTTATGGTTCTGGGCTTTTCTGAATCTTTGCAGGGATATATTACACTGATAAGAGTAAAATATGCTAAAGTGTTAATGTAGCTTCACCCTCAGCAGTAAAAGGCCTGTGAGTGTGGGTGAGTAAATGGGGGTGGTGATATCTTTCCAACAGATTCAACACTACAAAACAGAACACACTAATGCAGGACTTAAATTATTAGTCTGAGTCCTGGAAATTGCCTTACATAGATATAACTCAATTTATTGTTCCTTGTGAACTTTTGCAACTGCAGGTGAAAATCAGCTGTACAAGCTCTTTAGCTAGTGGAATATAATAACTTTTGCAACAGCAGTCGTCGGACTTACTATGTGCTTGGTTCAATAGATTTAACTTAATGTATTGTTCCTTGTGAACTTTTGCAACTGGAGGTGAAATTCAGCTGTGCAAATTCTTTAGCTAGTGGAATATAATAACTTTTGCAGCAGCAATCGGCAGACTTACTGTGTGCTTGGTTCAATAGATTTAACTCAGTTTATTGTTCCTTGTGAACTTTTGCAATTTCAGGTGAAATTCAGCTGTACAAGTTCTTTAGGTAGTGGGATGTGATAACTTTTGCAGTAGCAGTAGTCAGACTTACTATGTGCTTGGTTCACTTATTGTAGAGTGAAGCAGCTGGATAGAGAGAACACCTGGGACATGGGGTAGAGAAGTGACAGAATTCTCAGCTGTTAAGTTCATATGTAAAATATGATGAATATTATAACATCTGTTAACTTTTCAGTGGAATAGACTTATTTGTGTAACTTGATTGCTTCTTTGTCTCAAGTGGCTCTCCGCTGTTTAAAACAAGCGTATGACTCTGCTGATGTCACCTCTAAGACTACCGCCACTGGAACTGTTATTAGGATGTTTGCTTTGTTGAGTACTCATACATTCCAGAGGATGTTAAAGCTGAAATTTTGAATTTTCCCTCAGAGAGCTAGTTTTTGGACCATCTGTTGTAGAGGTCCTTAAAAGTGTGTTGAGGAACGTAAGCTTCAAAGAATTTCTCATATTTTTCAGCCTTCCATCTCCAAGTTTACCAATGGGTTTAATGCCACGTTTTCAAAAAGCAAAACACACAAACACAGCAAGCTGCTGAAGAGCAAACATTTAAAAATAGTGGTAATGCGTTTCCAAAAACAAGGGAGAGACCCCCCCCCCCAGAACAAAGGACAGTGTAATAAATCTGAATGACTATTACAAAACTCCATTCCCCTGTCACCCTGTATAGCCTTTAATACTTCCATAAAGTCTGAACTTCTGTTCTATCTTTGACAATAGATAGAGTCAGATGGATTTTGAAAGTTATTTGCCAAGGTTACAGATGGCAGTGGGAATTTCTCTCCCCTTTTTAAGGGATTCCCCCTCAAATTCCTCTTTTCCCTCCTGTCCTTCAGCATCGTTTGTCATGGTGATAGAAGTGATCCTTCATATTGATCTGGTTGGAAGGGTTTTATTCAGGAATGTTTCTGGTGTAAAGAAAGAAAATTCATGGAGGCTAGAGTTCTGGATCTTCTCTTTCTCATCCTGATTGTTACAGTGCCCAAGTTTAAAATGTTATCCTTTCAAAGCTTGTTAGCCCTTATTCCCTATTTGAGTTCTCTGATGACATTAGATTTAAAAGATTTATTTATTTTTATTTATTTAACATTTATTTAATGGGGAAGCCCGACTGGGCAAATTTGCCCATTTTCAGCCGAGGCTCAGGGAGAAAGGCTCCGCATAATAACAACATAACAGTCAGTATTTTAAACAATAGTGAAACAGTCAGAGAAATGATAGTAATAAATCACATAATAACATATTATCACAGTTCAAGTTAATAATAAAGTTAACAGGATCACTTAGTAACACATATTTTGACAGTTACACTTAGTATCAAGAAATCATTCAGTGGACTAGTGTCAGAGATACAATAGCTTAATATACAATGGCATAGTGTCTCAGAGATACAATAGCTTAATATACAATGGTGTAGTGTTTCAGATATAACTGTTTGGTACTATAAGTTGTTATGCTTAATGTTGTTATACTTATAATCACATGGGATCAGTAAGCAAATAGAGATATAGTAAAAGTGTAGAGTAGGGAGAGAGAGGTTGAGGATGGGAGTAAGTAAGGTATTCAGTAAGCACAGAGATATAGTAAAAGTGTAGAGTAGGGAGAGAGAGGTTGAGGATGGGAGTAAGTAAGGTATTCAGTAAGCACAGAGATATAGTAAAAGTGTAGAGTAGGGAGAGAGAGGAGGGGAGTAAGTAAGGTATTCAGTAAGCACAGAGATATAGTAAAAGTGTAGAGTAGGGAGAGAGAGGTTGAGGATGGGAGTAAGCAAGGTATTCAGTAACCATAGAGTTATAGTAAAAGTGTAGAGTAGGGAGAGAGAGGTTGAGGAGGGGAGTAAGTAAGGTATTCAGTAAGCACAGAGATATAGTAAAAGTGTAGAGTAGGGAGAGAGAGGTTGAGGATGGGAGTAAGTAAGGTATTCAGTAAGCACAGAGATATAGTAAAAGTGTAGAGTAAGGAGAGAGAGAGGTTGAGGATGGGAGTAAGTAAGGTATTCAGTAAGCACAGAGATATAGTAAAAGTGGAGAGTAGGGAGAGAGAGAGGTTGAGGATGGGAGTAAGTAAGGTATTCAGTAAGCACAGAGATATAGTAAAAGTGTAGAGTAGGGAGAGAGAGTTTGAGGATGGGAGTAAGTAAGGTATTCAGTAAGCACAGAGATATAGTGAAAGTGTAGAATAGGGGGGAGATGTTGAGGATGGGAGTAAGTAAGGTATTCAGTAAGCACAGAGGTATAGTGAAAGTGTAGAGTAGGGATAGAGAGGGTAAGGATGGGAGTTAGTAAGGTATTCAGTAAGCACAGAGATATAGTAAAAGTGTAGAGTAGGGAGAGAGAGGTTGAGGATGGGAGTAAGTAAGGTATTCAGTAAGCACAGAGATATAGTAAAAGTGTAGAGTAGGGAGAGAGAGGTTGAGGATGGGAGTAAGTAAGGTATTCAGTAAGCACAGAGATATAGTGAAAGTGTAGAGTAAGGAGAGAGAGAGGTTGAGGAGGTGAGTAAGTAAGGTATTCAGTAAGCACAGAGATATAGTGAAAGTGGAGAGTAGGGAGAGAGAGAGGTTGAGGATGGGATTTAGTAAGGTATTCAGTAAGCACAGAGATATAGTAAAAGTGTAGAGTAGGGAGAGAGAGGTTGAGGATGGGAGTAAGTAAGGTATTCAGTAAGCACAGAGATATAGTAAAAGTGTAGAGTAGGGAGAGAGAGGTTGAGGATGGGAGTAAGTAAGGTATTCAGTAAGCACAGAGATATAGTGAAAGTGTAGAGTAAGGAGAGAGAGAGGTTGAGGAGGTGAGTAAGTAAGGTATTCAGTAAGCACAGAGATATAGTAAAAGTTTAGAGTAGGGAGAGAGAGGTTGAGGATGGGAGTAAGTAAGGTATTCAGTAAGCACAGAGATATAGTAAAAGTTTAGAGTAGGGAGAGAGAGGTTGAGGAGGGGAGTAAGTAAGGTATTCAGTAAGCACAGAGATATAGTAAAAGTTTAGAGTAGGGAGAGAGAGGTTGAGGATGGGAGTAAGTAAGGTATTCAGTAAGCACAGAGATATAGTAAAAGTGTAGAGTAGGGAGAGAGAGAGCGTGAGGATGGGAGAGTAAGTAAGGTATTCAGTAAGCACAGAGATATAGTAAAAGTGTAGAGTAGGGAGAGAGAGGTTGAGGATGGGGGTAAGTAAGGTATTCAGTAAGCACAGAGATATAGTAAAAGTGTAGAGTAAGGAGAGAGAGAGGTTGAGGATGGGAGTAAGAAAGGTATTCAGTAAGCACAGAGATATAGTAAAAGTGTAGAGTAGGGAGAGAAAGGTTGAGGATGGGAGTAAGTAAGGTATTCAGTAAGCACAGAGATATAGTAAAAGTGTAGAGTAGGGAGAGAGAGTTTGAGGATGGGAGTAAGTAAGGTATTCAGTAAGCACAGAGATATAGTGAAAGTGTAGAATAGGGCGAGCGAGGGTGAGGATGGGAGTAAGTAAGGTATTCAGTAAGCACAGCGATATAGTGAAAGTGGAGAGTAGGGAGAGAGAGAGGTTGAGGATGGGATTTAGTAAGGTATTCAGTAAGCACAGAGATATAGTAAAAGTGTAGAGTAGGGAGAGAGAGGTTGAGGATGGGAGTAAGTAAGGTATTCAGTAAGCACAGAGATATAGTAAAAGTGTAGAGTAGGGAGAGAGAGGTTGAGGATGGGAGTAAGTAAGGTATTCAGTAAGCACAGAGATATAGTAAAAGTGGAGAGTAGGGAGAGAGAGGTTGAGGATGGGAGTAAGTAAGGTATTCAGTAAGCACAGAGATATAGTAAAAGTGGAGAGTAGGAAGAAAGAGGGTGAGGATGGGAGAAATGGGTTCAGCATGGTGAGGAGCAGGAGCATAACCAGTTGTCATTTGGGTGGGACTTTAGCAGTTTTTTGAAGTGCGTTAGGTTTGCTGTATTTAGTATGTTCTGAGGGGGTGGAGTTCCATGATTTAGTTATGTTGTTAGAATTTAGTGAGTCTCCAAAGCTGTTGTTGGATTTTGTAACTTTGATTAGTAATTTTTTTGTTTGAGGATCGTAGAATCCTGCTGAGGTGGATTTGTAATAGGTCCATTATGGATGGACATTTGTCGGGTAGGTAGACTATGGAATGGGCTATGGTAAGTTGGTTTAAGGTTAGTAGGTTGGACAGCTCTAGCCAGTTGAGTTGTTCTAGAGCAAGACAATGATGGGTTGTGTGGGGGAGGTTAGCAGCAAATCTGGCTATCGTATGGTAGCATGATTCAAGTTTGCTTAAGTCTGATTATTTGAGGTTAGTAAATATTGGTAAGATATAGAATAAAGTGGATAGTAGGTGGGCCCTGGCAAGAACTTGATTGGAAGAGTTTAAGAAAAGTTTTATTCTGTAAAGGGAACCTAATTTAATTTGGCCTTTTTGATGGCATGAGATACATGCTTGTCAAATTTTAACTTATCTAGAACGATACCTGGTAGCTTGTTTTCTGAGGTGGGTTTGATTAGAGTGTGGTTGGATGAGGTGATTGTAAAGTTACGGTGGAGGGAGTTTTTTTTCTGACATTGGTTAGGGAACAGCATTAGTTTGGTTTTGTTGGGATTAAATTTAGGCTGGTATTTTTCTAAGAAGGACTCAATGGCAGTAAAAGGTTTTTGAGTATTGTCTTGTAGTTGTTTTAGGGTAGGTGTGTTGCAGAGGACAGTGGAGTCATCAGCATATTGTAGGATGGAAGCAAGGTTTGTAGCTTTGTATAGGTTATTGGTCAGAACTGTGAAGATCAGAGGCCCAAGAATTGAACCTTGTGGAACACCTACTGTAATGGGAAGTGGGAAGAGAGGTCATCTTGCCATTTGACTGATTGATAGCTGTTAGTTAGATAATTTTGGAACCAAGTGAAAGTGTTTCTAGATGTGTCAAGTGATGCAAGCTCATGTAGGAGTTGTTTATGGGACACTGTATCAAATGCCTTGATATGTCGATAAATATTGAGGCAACCATTTGGCCATTATTTTTTAGTTGGTTGACAGTATATATATATATATATATATATATATATATATATATATATATATATATATATATATATATATATACATATATATATATATATATATATATATACATACATACATAGGCCTATAGTTAGCTTGTTCTAGTGAGGAGCCTCTTTTGTGGAGTGGGATTACGTAGGAGGTTTTCCACATTTTAGGTGCATACTGTAAAATAGTACTTTTTTTGTGAGGGAATAATCTCAATAAAACTATTGATCAGTATTGGAACTGGGTAGCAGATGACATCGGCTGCTAATTTGAGGTAGTCATTCATCAGTTTGTTGGTGGCAAGGGTTGTGGGTTTCAGTTGGCTTAGCAATTTCTTTATTGTACTTGTTTGGACAGGTTTAAGAGAGAGAGGGAGAGGTAGGTGAATCGGTGATAGGGCAGGTGATTTGTTGCAAGCTATTTTTGTTTTTTGTGAGTGAGAGGATGGAGTTTATGAAAAATGAGATAAGTGATTTCTTCTGTGTTTTTGATATTCAGGGATATTGTAGGAGTGTCGCCTGGATGGATAAGCTGATTGATGGAGTCCCAGAATTTTTGTGGGTTGTTTTGATGCTTGGACTGAATGTTTGTATAGTACAGTTTTTTTATCCACTCTGATTTGCTTTTTGCAAACATTTCTTAGGTGGCGGTAGGTTTCTATGGGAGGTTTTGATTTGTTGGTTATATGTTGATTCCAAAGTTTGTCTCTTTGCATATTATTACATTCCTGTATATCCAGATTTCGGACATTTCTTAAAGTTTTTGAAGCCTAGATCACACTATCAGTTCCCTGCATTACCCTTTGGGCTACCCAGTTTTACAGTGATATTCACAAAGTGTTTAGCTCCTGTGATAACCTATTACAGACTGCAAGGTATTCACATTTTGCCTTATTTAGATGACTTGCTTATCTTTATGGAGTCTTATTCAAAGTGTCAGAACTCTCTCACCTGGGTAAAGGATATCCTACATAGACTGGGATTCTAGGAGAACATACTGAAGTCTTGTTTCTGTCCTTCTTACAATATTGTTTTCGTGGGTGTCTCATAGATACCTGATTTCAAAGAGTTTTTCTTTCAGAGGAAAATGTAGGCCTGTATCTAGATGTATTTCTATGTTTTCCCACACATAGTACTTTTTTTGTGAGGGAATAATCTCAAGATTTTGAGTTGCATGGCTTCTACGATTCCCATGAGTCCTGTAACAAAACTCAACATGAGCAAAATCCAGTGGTATGTAAAATCTGTATGGTCACAACATCAACATCCCCTGACATTTCAAGTTCCAGTTTTGGGTTTGCAAAAAGATAGAGTCTTTGGTGGAAAGATCAAAACTATCAAAATCCAGGTCTCCCATTTTCTCGTCCATCTCCATGTCAAAACAGATGCCTTAGACTTTCCAGCACCTATGAGGATAGAGGTGAAGTGTCTTTGAAACAGAAAAGCCACATCAAAACACATAAATGTAAAAGCAATATTGGCACTGTCAGCTTTTTAAATCCTCTATGGTCCCAGGACCATTAAAAGTGTTTACAGACAACATCAACATGGTAAGCTGTATAAACACAAGGAGGTGGCCAGATCTTACCTTCTATGCAAACTAACCATGGTAGCCTGCAGCATAATCACACTCTACAGGCATTTTGCATACCATCAGAACAAAACTGTACAGCAGACTAACTGAGCAGGACCAGGATAGACCTTCATGAATGGAAATTGAATCGGGGGGGGTCTTCCCGAAACTGATCCAGCTGAAAGAGAGAATTTTTCCTCCACTCACAATCAGTTGGTAAAATTAGGGTCTATATTACAAGCTTGACTGCTTAGGTTGTTGAACGCCTAAATGTCGACACCTAAACGCCGAAAGGTTAAAATAGTGAACGGTCACATACACAAATTCTTTCCTCGGGAAAGAATTCGCTAAGCTGCCGAAAACTAAAATAAACTTCCAAACCCTAACATAGTGGGGGGCTTTGCCCCCCACACCACACTCCCCAACTAAATATACCAACTTCGAGATCGCTCTACATTGGGGAAAAGGCAAATTCCCAACAACAGCTAAGAATTGTAAGTGGCCATTCATGATTGTAAGCTTTTGCCGTTTAGGTGTTGACGTTTTGGCAGTCGACAACCTAAGCGGTCGAGCTTCTAAAAGAACCAGTAAAATTATGCTCCAGAACTCCATGGAAGAAGGTCTGGAAGACAGATGGATTATTTTTTGCTTTGGACAGGAATGTTCCTGTATGGTTTTCCACTCTCTCCACTAACACTCAGGATAATTTTGAAGATCCAGAAGACGCTGTAAAGATTGTAGTAGTGACTACCTTCTTTTGGTAATAGCCAGTGGTAATTACCACAAACTTCTTTACAGACTGGGCTTACTCTCACAAGACAAGGAGTGTTTTGATATCTCCTGACCCCAAACAACTGCAGCTGACTGACTGGATGATAGAATCTTAATACATATTAGATACCTATTTTCTGAGAACTTGCAGTAGGTATTAAATAGGCTAGAAAACCTCCTCCTATAGAAATATAAATTACAAATGGGAAAGATTTTTAGTTGATGCCAAGACAGGAACCAGCACCCTCTCATGGCTAGTGTTTCTCTGTTTTTATAGTATTTGTGTGAGTTTTTGCCTTTTGGCTTGTCTTATTGTTTCATCAAGGTTCATTGGTTGGCCACTTCAGCATGCCAGCCGTTGGATACTCCCTCTTTCAATGCAATCACATGTAAAAGTAGTTTTGAGAAAGGTGCTACAATCAAAGCCTCCTAGCAAACATGTTGCTTCTCTTTGTGATCTTAATTTTGTGTTGGAAAATTAATTCCTGCTCTACTTGAACCAGCTTAGCAGGCTGACTTGAGGTTCTTAACATGGAAAGCAGTGTTACTGATTGCCCTGTCCTCTGCAAAAAGAGTATCTGAGTTGCAAGCCCTTATGGTGGGTCAGCCTTCCTTAAGAGTTAATCCTTCATTTATGCCTAAAATGGTATCCAGTTTTATCTTCTTTCCAGAGCCTAAAAACGAGAAAGAAAGGCTGCTTCATACTTTGATGTTCACAGGCAACTTGGTTACTATCTTGACAGAGCAAAATCTTTCTGGAACTCTTACCAGTTGTCCATTTCTTGTGAAGGTAAAAAAGGACAACCTGTGCCAAATCAGATTATTTTCAAGTGGTTGTCTCATGCTATTATAACCTTTTGTCATACTGTCCACAAAAAGGCTATTCCAGGCAGGGTAAAGGTTTCCTCTACCGCAACCTTGGCTTTGATTGTGGTCTTTTCACTAGAGTTGGATTCTAGAAGTAGGAACTTGGTCTTCTGTGCATACTTTTACAAAGTGCTATAAGCTAGATTCCTTCTCCAGGTCTAGGATAGGCTTTGCTAGGACCATTGTCCAGGGATTCCTGGACCCCCATCCCTCCTCCTCCCACTCTGTCAAAGCTATAGTACTCTATGCAGGTTTACTGTCATTTTGTTGAAAGACAGAATATAGCTGAGTCGTTTCAATCACTCATATGGCTGGAAATATGAACACCATTTTTACCTTATGTCGAATATGGTAAAAACAATGTTCAACATTCAAATCAATTCAAAGTTTATTTTAAAATCAACATTATAGTCAACAGTGATTTTGCAAGAACCACTCACATCCATGCTTTTGGTTTTAAGTATTCGGAAGGTTGTGGTTTGCTGTTTTTACCAGTCTCCCTAGTGATTACACAATTTTGAAATCCACGTAAGTGTTGTTCAACAAAATGATAGTAAACTGTCTCTCCATACAGTTAAGGCTATTGAAGTAATGAGCTGAATGAAGAACATAGTACAGTTGAGTAGGTGAACTAGGCATAGTATTAGATTTTCAAATACCCTCTGCTGCAGTAGTGTCCCCCTTCCTCCATCCCCCATATTTTTGTATGTTTTGTTTCAGGGTGCGCACACCCACACACACACACACACACACATATATATATATATATATGTGTGTGTGTGTGTGTGTGTGTATATATCTGTGTATGTATATTTAGTTATTTATTTTTTGCTTAGCATTGTACTTTTTCTTTAAGCTTCCTTCCTTTCTGTGCTGTCATGAAAGCTCTGAAGGGATTGGCACCCAAACCACTGTTTTTATTCAGCACATCTCAGGCTAACTAATGGTTTGGGATTTGGAAACTGGCAGTTACAACCTTAGCAGAATATAACCCATATGTATAGCTAAGGCTACTACAGCAGTGATCATTCAGACATCTACCATAATGGTAGATTTATTTATGCAACTGTACTTTTTCCCTTTTGAACCTACTCATGAGGGTGAATTGAAATTTTTATATTGGAAAACAATGTTACTCATTTCTCCAGCTTTTGCTACAATGGGATGACATCTGAGTTACAAGCTCTTATGGTCACTATCTAATCTTTCACAAAGATAGGGTAACTCTGAGAACAAATCCTTCCTTCCTTGATGCCTAAAATGTATTCAGGGCTTTATTTGACTCGGGCTTTTCATCTCCTTGTTTTTCTACGCAGAACCAAAAAATATGAGAAAAAAAATTCTACACATTCTGGATGTTCACAGGCAACTTGTATACCACACTGACAGCACAAAAGCCTTCAGGAAGTGTAATCAACTGTTTACTTCCCATGCACACTTCACCTCCCACACCTATCAAACCAACAACACATAAACCTACATATGCAGAGGTCCTTACAAGACGCTTACCTAAACATCAGAGAACTACAAACACAAGCACACATCACATAATACATCCTCTGCAGAACATAGTACACATAATGCATCACAAACCAGTGTCTGACCAGACAAGCCCCTAAGGCATGACACAAAAGCAAACATCTTAGTCATAGGTGACTCAAATGTGAGACACACAGATGTCCCTCTCACCTGGCTGGATAAGGAAAAGGTCACAGTCAGGTGCCGAGATCTGCCACATCATACATGCACTCAGCTCTGTCAACAACAGGCACTGTTATGAGTCTGTCATAGTCCATGTTGGTGTGAATGACTTGAGACTTACCTCACTGGCCTATATGAAGAGAGACATGTCTGAGCTCTCAGATTATGTATCTCAGACAGGTATGTCCCTAGCCTTACGCAACATTTTACGTTCGCCTAGGATGATGCCCTCACTACCAACAAAAAATGATTGACTACAACAATTGGTTTAGTTTCTGGTGTCATTCAAAGGGGATCCATTATGTGTCAGCCTGGGATGACAAGGTTGAGAGACCTTGATGCTTTGCTAGAGATGGCCTTCATCTGTCACCCCTGGGATT
The DNA here is from genome assembly GCF_019279795.1 of Protopterus annectens. NCBI lineage: Eukaryota > Metazoa > Chordata > Ceratodontiformes > Protopteridae > Protopterus > Protopterus annectens. The sequence goes on from NC_056746.1 coordinate 102,547,711, forward strand.
TTGGTTACTGGCTAAGGCTGTTGCCATCCCCATAGTGCCTTTTTAGGCAATGTCACAAGAATAAAATTCCCGACATATAAATACCCTATAAAATCAACCTCAAGATTATGGTGCTAAATGCTAGGAGTCTAAACCAGAAACTACACTCACTGGAAACAGTCCTCATCCTGGAAGATGCTGACATTTGTGCAGTCATTGAGACCTGGTTTAAGGCTGCGGAGAACACCCCAGCTATACCAGGTTACATTTCCTTCCAGGTGTTCAGACCACAAACTGAAGGCATGAGAATTAAAGGAGGTGGTGTATCAATATTCATTAAAGATAAATACACTGCTAGATTGGTTAAACTAAAGGAGGGGGTGTATCAATATTCATAAAAGTTAAATACACCGCTAGATTGGTTAAACAGCGCAGTTCCTTTGAATTACTTCAGGTGCAGTTGACTGTCGGTAAGACCCCTCTTCATATCATTGCCAGCTATAGGACCCCCCCCCATGAATCAGGATATCCACTCAGCCTACTTGGATCTACTTGATTCAGTCAAGATACAACCAAACACCCTGGTTTTGGGTGACTTTAATTACCCGTTCATAGACTGAGTAAATTATACATGTTCTAACTCACTTGCCCAAAGGTTCCTGGACTTTGTTAACTCCAATGCCCTGGACTAGCTGGTTGACACACCCACAAGGGGCTCAAACATCCTGGACCTGGTGCTCACCAACACGGGAGACCGATGCACTATCCCCAGTGTGTGGCCATCCCTGGTGAGATCTGACCATAAATCATTCTCACTAGAAGTAACAGAAGACCCCTCCCCCTTAGCAAAAACTAGACTAACAAAACTTCTCTACAGCCTGTTACATGACGGCATGAATAACTTGACAGCCCCTCCCCCCACTGATGGAATGGACAGCTATGATGAACTTATACACCAATGCTTTATACAAGCACCTGTACAATTGTATTGACTCTGCTGTACCTGATAGAATTAAAGCAAGATCTTCAAGGAAAAACAAACCTGCCTGGTGAACAACTGCCATTAATAGGCTATACAAGAAGAGAAAGAAATTGCTGTCTAAAAGCAGGAAGGAATGGTCTCAAAACTGGTAACACTCTCTCCTCAGCTTAAACAAGCAAATAAGACTCCTAGTGAAGTCCTCAAAGCTAACTACAAATTCAGATTAGCTTCCCTAACTAAGGATAACCTCAAGGCGTTCTTTAGTTACATCCGTAACCTCAAAGGTAAGGCCCAGATATGTGCTGAACTCGTAGTTAATGGTATTACATATATAGAACCTGTGGATATAGCTAACCTGCTGGCTGACAGGTTCAGTGAAAACATCACTCCCCTGTCCCCACCACATATACCCCAAAACATCCGAAACACATGTCCCCTGCCTAGTATCTCTGAGGAGCAGGACTTAAATACCTTTCCAAGGCCAAAACCACAGCCTCTGTGGGACCAGACAACATCCCGGGCTGTGTTCTACATGGGTTAAAACAGGAATTAACATCACCATTGAGTACACTTTTCAATCACAGCCTAAGCACTGGCTTTGTCCCAGTGGAATGGAAAACAGCTACCGTCATCCCTTTGCACAAAGGGGGTGCAACCATGGACCCTGGGAACTATAGACCCATTAGCCTGACCAGCCTTATTTGCAAGGCCATGGAACAAATCATCATGGACCTTATTAACAAAGATACAGTAAATCTCCAAATGTTCGACTCCATCATGTTTGGCTTTGTCAAGGGGAGATCAAGCCTGTTACTTCTTCAAGATAGTCACCAAAGCCCTAGACAAGGGCAAATCTGTACATATGGCCTATCTAGACTTAGCCAAGGCCTTTGACAGAATTCCCCATTCAGGCATCATTGATAAACTCACTTAGCTGGGTATCAACCTATATATTGTCAGGCAGTTTGCAAACTGGCTTACTGATAGAACTCATATAATCAAAATAGGAGGTTCCACCTCCTCCAACAGACCTGTAACTAGTGGTGTTCTACAGGGATCAGTTCTGGGATCCCTACTGTTCAAAATCTACATCTCTGAAGTACAGGCTAAAATAAAGTACTGTGGCTGACAGTTTGCTAGTGACTGTAAACTGGAGTGATCATTGAAACCCCTAGCGATGTCAACATCCTGCAAGAAGGTCTTGTGCAGACTAATGACTGATGCCAAAGTCATGGTCTTAAACTTAATGCAGACAAATGTATTATCATCCCCTTCGGCAAGTGTGATGTTCCTGCAAACTACCACATCAGTAGCAATGGATCTACTTCAGTATATCGAACTTTTGCAAGTTCGAACCACATATGGCTGAGACCATATGTTCAAACTTGTAAAAGTTCGAACACTGAAGAAAAAAGAAAAAAAAAACAATAAAAAACAAAACTAAACATCTGTAGTAGGGGGCTATGCCCCCCTGCACCCCCCACCCCCCCTACTTAAATATACCAAATATATCCTTTCCAAACTCTTGCAGCAACTGGAGAGACCACAAAGGTTCCTTACGAAGAAAATTCAGGCTCTTTCAAGATTTATCTTATGTGGACAGACTGAAATCATTGTCACTTTATTTAGTGGCATACAGACTGCTCAGAGGCAGCCTGTGTCTTGCATATGGAGCAATCTCTGACCCAGCTTTGATGGAAATGTTGCACATTTGCATGTGAAATGGCACATGGGTCACTTGCTCAAAGGGCCTTAACCTGGTATTTGACATCAGCAGAACTTGCTGGGGAGACAGATTTGTCTCACAGAGGTTGCACCACCTTTGGAACAAGCTTCCTAGTCATGTTAAACAAAGTCCCTCATTAGCCCTATTTCAGTGCAATTTGGACGATTGGGTGGGTAACCGGAAATTCACCCTGGGGGGGGGGGTCCACCTGTGTCCCTCTTGGACAAGTCAATAGCTGCTGATTTTGGTATCTGCTTGAACCAGACACCCCTGGGAACATGGGTTGAACTTGGCTAGGCTTGTAAGGGCCCTGGAGCCTAGTAACCTCCTATGATCCTGTGAAGGTAAGACAAATGGACATTCATTGTCAAAACAGACAATTTGCAAATGGTTGATCTGATGTTATTTTCATTCATTCCTCAATGAATGAGTTTGGATCTGACTTGGCCACCTTCTCTAGATTCTAGGACCTGACTCTCGACCTCCTGCCTTACCAATAATGCCCCTGACTACTGCAGTACCCCAGATCTCATTTGCCACGCTTCAGGTTCAGATGGGACTGTGATCTCTCATGCTCATTATGGGTTTAGTGAGTGTGTGATCATAGTTTCTTTAAGTATTTTTCTTCTTCATTAGACTATTTACTATTTTATAGTATCTCCCTTACTCTCTTGTACCAATGTTTTTCTTGGTAATCTTTTCATACCATAGTTGATAGTCTTTTTTCCTAATATCTTTACCTCACTTGGAGGTATTCCCTTATTATCATTGTTGGTATTTCTTTATCCTTATTAAAAAAAAGAGTAAGAGTAGTACTAGTTATTTTTCTATAAAAGCTTAAATAGTTACTGTTGTTTAGCTTAGTATTGTTGTGTGCCTTTTTTCTTCCAGTATGGCTGAGAAGCCAACTGGTTTTAAGAAATGCACTTCCTGTGGGCATAAGATTCCCAACTCTGCCCACAGGGCATGTATTTATTGCTTAGGCCTGTCCGTATTCCATTTGTGTGGCCTTTAACTCAATGGCCATTAGTGACAGTAAAAATAAACTAATTCTTAAGGGTTTATTACCAGCATCGGCTCCTACTTCAGGTACCTCTATGTCAGGGGCTCAAACTCCTTGCACAAATCTAAGGAGCCCAGGGAGCACCAGAAACACTCTCCTGTTCATTGTCCAAATACTGCTCTTACATCAGAGCTGCCCAACAAAGGTTCCTAAGACCTCGGATTCTAAGCCTTAGGATCTGATAGTCACTGTGTCACCATCCCCTTGGCCCCATAGTCTGAGGTTTTCTCCTGAACCAGTGTCACCAGATTGAGGTCTCCCTTTCTGCAGGAGAGACCCAAAAAGTTTTCTAGGCTACCCTACAAGTCCTCCTTTGTTAGGTCATCCTGAAGTCTGTCTGAGGCAGAGGTGGATAGGATGGTGAGAAAGTTCCTCAGAATAGAGATCCAGATGGGGGACTTGCTGGCTCCATCTCCCATTGGGTCCATGAGCCTTAAGCCATCCTTTCAGCCTGTTGTTTCTCTTTCTCAGATCTGGCCTAACGTTTTGGAGCCCTCGGATCTGAGATCCCTGAGACTCGAGTCATCAGATCTAAAGATTCCTTTGTCTTCCACTCCAGCAACATCTCTGATCCAATTGTCTCCTACTCCCTCGGAGCACTATGGATGCTCATCGTGTTTCACTGTTGCAGTCATGACTGTAGGGTTCTCCCCTGCTGGCAGGCAGCCCTCGGTCGGCCAGAATCCCAAAGTCTGGGTCCGGCGTCGGCTGTTCATCCATGCTCCCTGACGTCAGAGCGCCAGGAGTACAAAGCTGACAGCCGACGCCATCTTCTCCAGTCTTTCTTGCCGTGTGGTGATAGCAGTTCGCAAGTGCCGGTTGGCTGACTCCTGACTAATTTTTCTGATATTCTTTGGTCCGAAGACTTTCTTCTCCACTCAAAGCTAAGTACCCCGTTGGGGAAACTTTTTTCTTGCTCCACTCCGATGTCAGAAAAAGTTAATAATTGCATTTCATGTGGGAAGCAAATACCTCATAAGGATTTTCATTCTTACTGTATTCCTTGCTTGGGCCCTGACCACGACGTAGCTAGTTGTCGGTTTTGTACTAGATTCAATCAACGTACAATTAAGCGAAGGTACGATTTTGCTTTTCATTACTTCGGTAGGCGCTTTAACTACAAAATGTCGTCAGATACGGTCCCGGCTACCGGAGTTCACAAACAGCACAAGGATAAAGACAGGCCTCCGAGGTCCAAATCTGATGATAGAGCACAAGCGGAGCCAGCTTCAGGTTCAGCCGTCATCAGTGAGGTGCTTTTGTAGCCCCTGTCGTCAGCCATTTCAGAACTGATGGCTGAAACGGACTCTCATGAGGAGCCAACCAGGCCTTTAAATATTTCTGTTGCTGGACCTTTGGACAATGCTCCTTCGGATGGGTCCGGAGCCGCTGTGCAGGTACTGGCTTCCGAAGGGGGTTTCAGGCCTACTCAGCTACTAGTAAAGGCAAAGCCAAAGACAAAGGCAAAGATTCCTTCTAAATCAAAGACTTCAACACAGGCCTCTTCTGAACCGGCTCCCAAGTCACAGAAACAGTTACTCAAGATGGCGGAGGATTTACTTACTATGATTAGGGGTTCTCATCCCCCTCCAGACAAAAGGCCAAGGCAGGATGTTTATTATGATTCCTCTGATCAGGCTTCTGTTTCCTCAGTTTCTTCTTCTGATCAGGAATATTCTTTCCCTCCTTATGAGGATTCTGATGCTGAAGAATCCTTTCCTTCAGCTTCCCCCTGAGGATTTCTCTTTTGGGGAAACTTTGCATGAAATGAGGGAACGTTTCCACTGGGAAGGACAGGAGTATTCGGAATCCACGAAAAGACTGAGGGATTTTCTTCTTCTTCCCCAACATAGACCCCTGGCTATTCCTCCCTTTTTGGATATTGTGGATGATGCCTTTTCGGAGGCTAACTTAACCCCTGACTCTTTTCCTCCTGCTCCTGTTAAGCCTGATAGATATTACAGGGTTCCTGATTCCCATCAGTTTTTGTACAAGAACCCTTCTGCTGACCCTGAAACCATTTCTCAGGGTCCTAAGGGAGTTAAGGCCGCTTCTGCCAAAAATCCCATTCCTACTGAAAAGGATTCTCGATCCTTAGAAAGATGGGGAAAAAAGTTTACACTTCTGCTACTTTATCCATTAGGGCTTTAAACTGTCAGTTTCATATGTTTAAATACCAGCAATTTCTCTTGTCTGTCTTAAAACAAAAGCTTACTTCCATTTCTGCCTGTGCAGATGATAAGGAATTACATGACTTATTGCATGCCACTGAACAGGTTGGGAAGCATGGTTTACACTGTGGATTTGATGCCTTGGAGGCTTCTTGTAGGGCTGTGGCCTCTGGCACAGTCATTAGAAGGCATGCATGGCTAAAGGAACAAAATTTACCTGAACAAGTAAAGGCTAAATTATTGGATGCTCCTGTTCAGCATAATGTTTTGTTTGGATCAAAAGCTGAAGAGGTGATTAAAAAGATGGAGGATAAGGCGAAATCCATGCAAACAGTTAAAGATTTCTTACAAGTACAGCCACCTAGATTTAGCAGGAATTGGCCTTCAAAAAATTGGTCCTTTCCCACTTCAGACAGGCCTCAGAGGGGTAGATATAGATGCTCCAGAGGGAGGCCTCAAACACAAGCTGCTTATAGACCAAGACAGTGGACTGCTTCCACCCCTAGGGAAGGAGAGGACAGGTCACAATCTCAAAGGAAACAAACTCAATGACTCCCTCTGTTGGGATACAGGAACTTCTTGCCTGGAAGCCCCTCTTGGAGGAAAACTCTCTCTTTTTTATCAAAATTGGACTCAAATAACCCAAGACAAGTGGGTTTTGGATGTGGTTTTAAGAGGTTACAAATTCCAAATCTCGCCTTCATTCTTTGTGATGGGGTTGAGCGATCCCTCGCTCCGACTTGCTTACTTGCTTTAGAAGAACTGTGTTTCGGGAGATCCTCCTAGGAAGAGGACTTGTAAGAGGAAGAGATGAGTCAGAGGGATCCCTAGATCCCCTCTGAACTCTGTAGAGCCAGTCCCTAGGGGAGCTAAATTTATAACTATAACCCTACCTAGTGACAACTCACCTTACCCAAGTGTCCCCCGGATGCCATATCTTTGTCACTTCCCAGACTCCAGAGATATCATCCTCCTGAGCTGGCAGAGGGGTAAACAACAACAGACGCCTAGAGGCAGAGGGGTCAAGAAAAGCCTGGCATTCCTCACTCCCCAAGACAGATAGACCATTCAGAGCCCGAATCTACTAAGGTTCTTTTGGTCCCCAAAAGAGAGACTCAGTCATTTCCAGTTCAGAGCCCTGCCCTTTGGTCTCACCAGGCCCCCACAGGTGTTTCCGTGATTCTACGACTGGCTCCTGTCAGCCACCACCAGGCATCAGCTTATACAAAGCAGGATTACACTCCTTATCGCCTCTGCAGTCTATTACCTTCATAGGCGCAAAACTTAGACACTGTTGGATGTCAGCTACCCTTACAGAACAAAGAGTTTCAGACATTCAGACTATGGTTCTGAAGGTATAGGGTCTCATGGCTGCGAAGCCATTACTCTTCTTCCCTGGCTCGATTTTACATGCCCTCCCCAGTGGATGGCAGTGCTTTTGACGCTGCAAGCCCCTCAACCTTCCTCTCTTCCGGGACAATTGTGCACCACACAGACAAGCTCAGACTATGGCAATGGGCTTATCTCCTCTCATTCTGGTAGCCAAGCGCATCATATGGAAAACAGAGATTTTTCTGGAATGGGGTCGTCCCATGTTACATTTTGCTACTTGAGAGCCAAATTGATTCTCATTGCCCCTACTGGGCCTCGCAAGTTTTGTTCCGTTCCCTCCATCATCATCTGTTGGTGCAGGCATCTGGACCCAGTGCCAGATCTACTGATTCAAAATATTGATCCTTTTATGCTGCCCTGTTCAGGCAGTTCTCTTCCACAGTCAGAGTTCAATTGGCTGCTATTTCTAATTTTCATGTTGGGATAGCAGATCATAATATTATGTCCCATAGGCTCTGCAGAGCCTTCTTGAAAGGAATTTTCCTACTAAAGCCTCCAATCAAAACCTTATTCCTAGTGGCTATTACATCTCCAGGGAGGGTGTCTGAACTTCATGCTCTTTCGTTCGACCCTATTTGGTTTCACAAAGACAGAGTATCTTTGAGAACAAAACAATCTGAATCAATCCATTGATCTCCTGTATTTTTCCTAACTATTCAGATAGAGCTGAACAAAAGCTACATTATCTTGACGCCCACCGTCAGCTTAGATATTATTTGGACAGAACAAAAAATTTAGGAAATCTGATCAACTTTTTGTTTGATAATAAAAAGGCCTTCCTGTTTCTAAAGTGACTTTGTCCAGATGGGGGAAAACAGCTGTGCTCAAAACCTAAAGCACATTCAACTAGGAGTTTAGCTACTTCTGCAGCTTTTCAAGCTAGACTGCCTTTGGACACTATTGCGAGATTGACAACAACTTAAAGTTATTTTCCTCCTATCATTCATAATTAGCTTGTCTCTTCTCTTCCTCTCTTCTCTTCTCCCTCCTTCCCCTGGTATGCTAAAGACCATTCTAACCTGGTCCTTTTCCATCTGTAAGTTTCTTCTTCCTTTGGGAAGTATTTTATGCTTTTGTCAACAAACGAGATCTGGGTACTTACTGCCTTGCATCATGGGATATGGGGCATTTTCATACCTTGCCAAGGCCAAACGGATGGCCAGACCTTCCAAAACATCAATGGATGGAGGCCTTAAACCAGGTGGAAGCTCTTTTGGCTATGAATGCCATAGAGCTGGTTCCTCTTTCAGAGATGGGAAAAGGTTTTTACTCCAGGCTCTTTCTAGTCCCAAGGAAGCAAAACTCATGGAGACCCATTCTGGATCTGTCGGTCTTGAACACCTTTCTAGAGATTCCAAAATTCAAGATGCTTACTCTACAGCAGCTACTTCCAATGCTGTCCAAAGATGCATGGATGGTAACTTTGGATTTAAAGGAGGCATATTTACACATTCCCATTAGGCAGGATCTCAGAAAATATCTCAGGTTGAAGGCCGGATCTAGGCACTTTCAATTCTCTGCACTGCCCTTTGGATTGTCTACTGCGCCCAGGGTCATCACCAAATGCCTGGCTCCAGTAGTAGTTTACTGCAGACTCAAGGGAATTCAAATTTACCCTTATCTGGACGATTGTCTAATTCAGGCAGACAGCAAGGATGTCTTACTCCAGCATCTAGAATTTATACAGAACCTCCTCACGTTCCTGGGATTCTCTGTAAACATAAAAAAATCAAATTTGACACCATCACAACAGATAACTTTTCTAGGTGCACTTCTAAACACCACAACCCAGATGGCATTTCTGACATCCGAAAAACAATTACAGCTGGCTTCAACTTTCAGAACATTGGCAACTCTAACTCAACTATCTGCAAGGAAATTTGGGTTACAAGGCCTCCTGCATCCTTCTCATATCATATGCAAGACTACACATGAGGAAAATACAATGGTACCTAAAAAGTGTATGGTCTCAGCATTGCCACAGTTTAGACATACTGATCTCCGTCCTTCCTTGCCTTCAAAAGGAATTTCTTTGGTGGTCCAGGGCATGTGCTGTAAACAAAGGGAAACCCTTCCGTCTGCCTCCTGCCACTCAGATTCTAACCACGGACGCCTCGGATTATGCTTGGGGAGCCCATTTTCAGGGCACTTGTTTACAGGGCCTTTGGACAAAGGATCAGAAGCACCTGCATATCAATTTAAAGGAAATGTTAGCCATTCAGAAAGCTCTATTGGCCTTCAGGAATCTTCTACAACCAGGACAACTACTGATACGGACAGACAACACCACAGTTATGTGGTACATAAACAAGCAAGGGGGATCTCATTCCTATCCCCTTTGCAGACTAGCCATGAATCTTTGGAACACAGCTCTAGCTTGCAAACTGGACCTTCAAGCTCAGTTTCTACTAGGGAAGCAAAACTTCTTGGCAGACAGTCTGAGCAGAAACCTATCGGACCCACATGAATGGATGCTGGACACCAAAATATTCAAGATGATTACAGCAGTCTGGGGATGTCCTCACACACACCTCTTTGCATCACACCTCAATCATCAACTACAGATTTTTTTGCACCAGGACATTCCACGAACTAGCTTGGAAAGTGGATACTCTATCATTCAGTTGGAGAAACCTCTCGGGGTATGCCTTTCCGCCTCTTCCTCTTCTTCCACGGGTATTATTAAAGATAAAACAGGACAAGTCCAAGATGATAATCTTGCTGGCTCCAAATTGGCCTCGACAGTTTTGATACCCAACACTGAAAAACCTTTGTTTGGAGCCTCCTTGGGTTTTACCACAGACTCTGAACCTTCTGTCCCAACACCAGGGTCAGGTTCTGCACTCCCATGTCAAAACTCTCAGCCTGGCGGCCTGGTTAATCCAGGGTCTTTGATTCATTCTCTCCTACCCAAGCAGGTTATGGATGTCATTTTAGAAGCCAGACGTCCAAGCACTAGAAAATCTTATGCAGGAAAATGGAAAAGATTTTGTTCCTGGATGCAGGCTTAGGATTCTGATCCTCTTCTTCCTAACATTACTTTAATTTTACTTTACTTGACAGATCTCTTACATAAGGGTCTCTCTTTCTCTTCCATTAAGATACATGCCTCTGCTATTTCTGCTCATTATAATACAGATCCTCCAATCTTTTCCCACCAGCTCATGAGACAGTTTCTCAGAGGAGCTAAGAACTTGAGACCTCCTAGATCTCCTCCCATTGCTGCTTGTGATCTCAACTATGTTTTGGAAAAACTAACTTTGCCTCCTTTTGAGCCTGCTGCTTCTTCTGATATCAAGTTTTTATCTTGGAAGACAGCTATCCTGTTAGCCCTTACCTCTGCCAGGAGAGTTTCAGAGCTTCAAGCTCTTATGGCTGTGGAACCTTATATTATTTTTCGTCAAGACAACAGGGTATCTTTGAGGACTAATCCTACCTTCATGCCTAAGGTGGTTTCCAAAGTGGCTTTAAATCAAACTATCCACTTGCCAACCTTTTTTCCCACTCCTCAAAATAAAGGGGAAAGGATCTTACATTCCTTGGATGTACACAGACAACTATGTTTTTACGTGAACAGAGCCAAGGACATCAGAAAATCAGAACAATTGTTTGTCTCTTATGCTTCAAGTTCCCAAGGTAAAGCCATTTCAAAACAGACCATTTCTAAATGGATTGCTCATGGAATCAGATTTTGTTATTCTCACCATGGAAAGCAAATCCCAGGGAGTACACGGACTCATTCCACCAGAGCTGTTGCCACTTCTGCGGCCTTCCTCAAGGGAGTTCCTACCAGGGGCATTTTGGAAGCTGCAACTTGGAGTTCAGTGCATACTTTTTCTAAGCACTACAATCTACCTCTCTACTCTAAGTCTAGGGCAGGCTTTGCCTCTGCAGTCTTGCAGGGCCTTTTAGCCGCCCCTTCCTCTTTATGACCACCTCCCTTTCTTTCAGCTTTGGGATTCTACCCTACAGTCATGACTGCAACAGTGAAACACGATGAACATAGTACAGTTGTGTACACCTACCATAAATGTAGATGTTCGAGTGTCTTCACTGTTGCAGTCTGGGTTTCCCTCCCTCCTGTCCCCTCTTATTTTTACTTTTGTGTATTTCCTTTTTTCACCATTCTTCTGAGGTGTATTTGCAAAGGTTATGGGACCTTTTTCATCTGGGACTCCTGACATCTGGGGCAAGAAAAACTGGAGAAGATGGCGTCGGCTGTCAGCTTTGTACTCCTGGCGCTCTGACGTCAGGGAGCATGGATGAACAGCCGATGCCGGACCCAGACTTTGGGATTCTGGCCGACTGAGGGCTGCCTGCCGGCAGGGGAGAACCCTACAGTCATGACTGCAACAGTGAAGACACTCGAACATCTACATTTATGGTAGGTGTACACAACTGTACTTTCTCTGAGCTGAAGTTTCAGCATCGGATCTGAGGGGAAGAGATCTAATGGAATTGTTAGTAGGAACCATAGTTCCTGTTTGAGCTCCTGATCTTTCAGTTAGTACTTTTCTGTCATAGCATTTTATTGTATTTTCTGATAATAATACATACAATAGCAACAAACTCAGTCTGAGGTATTGCAGTAGTCAGAGGCATTATGGTTAAGGGAAGAGCTCAAGAGTCAGATACTAGAATCTATAGAAGGTGGTCGAGTCGGATCCATTCATTGAGGAAGAATGAAAATGGGCAACACAGACGGAACATTATGGTGAGTACGCAAGTTATTTTTTCATGCTTTTACATTCTATTACTCTCACCATAACAAGGCAATTCCATGCAAGGTTAGGGTCCACTCTGTCAAGGCTTTGTCTACTTCTGTGGCATTTTGGAAAAAAGAGTACACTTTAGAAATATGATAAAGGCAGCAACTTGGTAATCTGTGTATACTTTTACCAAGCACTACAAATTAAACTCTTTCTCTAGGTCCAGATCAGGGTTCGCTAGGACTGTTCTCCAGGGGCTCCTGCTCTCTGGTCCTTTTTCTCTTCCCTTTCTTTCTAAGCTCTGGTATTTGACCCATGTAGCTTAGGCTACTGCACTAGTGATCTAATGCTGATTATAGTACAGCAATAACAAGAGAAGTACTCTGCTGAAGTAAATCCAAGCACTCAGATATAAAACAAAATCCTTTAATGAAAGCATAGTCAAGTGCTTTCATCCTTGGAGCAATCAGGTAAACTTACCATAACAGTAGATGCTTGAAAAGATCATTGGTGCAGTAAGAATACCCTCTGTTCATCGCCCATATTCTGTTATGTTTAATGTCAAGGTGTGGACATTTTTCCCTTTCCCTTTCTCTTAGCACATCCATAGCTTGCAGAGCTCTAGCCTCCGTAACTTTTAGACAAGAAAGCTCTGAAGGTTTGGTGCCCTAACCACTGACTTCATACCCCTGTCCTTGAGCAGTTCAGCAATTAGAGTGCATGGAAGGTGCCCTGCAGCTTTGGAAGCTGCCTGGTTGTCCTGTCCTTGGTAATATGTAACAAAAAATGAAGTAACCCAACCAAGAATCCAAAAGATGGAGACAAAAGTGAAACCAATATTCTGTTATTCCACAGCTATCTCTCTCCTCACACATTCTTTTAAATAGCAGTTCTTTAATTGAAGCTTTTTATATTTCAAAACCAAATCCTGAAAATGTTTTAGCTGCTGGTGTAATGTCCCTTGTTCCTCTTTCTCTGTTCCTGTGTTCCGGTTCTCCATTCACCCCATCCTTTAACCAGTCCCTGAATGAAAATGTGAATGGCATGTAGGATCCTCTGGAGCTGCCAACTGGTTAGTACCTGCTTCATTCACTTAATTTACCATGTTACCATACGTTGGCAGGTTCTTCCCTGAAGTTAAGGCAACGTTAGTTCTTTGAGCTGAGGTGATGAAAGAAACATTTGTACTTTGTGATAAAGCAGAGAAAGGCACACTGTTAGGGAAAGTACCTTGTCGATAATTATTCTGTGCCTGAGAAACAGCAGTTAATTGTGATAACTGGTTAACCAACAATGTAAGGTTACCAATGGAAGCTTTTATTTCTTCTTGAAACCGGTAGCTGTTCATCTCACTTTCACTTAACACATCCCCTTCCATTCTAAGAGTAAGTAACAAAAAAATGAAGTAATCCATCCAAGAATCCAAGAGAAGGAGGCAGAAGTGAAACCAAGATTCTTTTATTCCACAGTGGTCTCTCTCCTCACACATTCTTTTAAATATCAGTTCTCTAATTGAAGCTTTTTCTTGAAATATATAAAGCTGTTTGCTTTACATGTTGCCAAATAGACCACTTCAGCAAATGCATGTTTGCCTTTTACGTTGACGTTGACAGTGTTGAACTACATGACCCCATGTACTGTGTTTTTATTGAGGCTTTTTGGATGAGGTTCGGTATGCTGCAAATGACCGTATTGAAATGGCCCTTGAAAGACATACTCAAGGCATACGCAACTGCATTTACTGTTGTTTACAGCCTTGTGTCCACATTGTTTACAGTGTCAGGACGGGGCTGCAGCTGGGTCTTGCATAGCTTCTTGCCATCACTCTTGGCTGCATCTCTCAACTTAAACTGATAAAATTCTGATACATAACGCTGAACGTACTAGGAAGTCTTGTAAAGTGCATCTCTACTGTCTCCATTCAAGGGCCAACTGGTTGTGGGTCCTTAAATAGATGATTATTCAAAGAGTTTAAAATTGAAAGGGCATACAAGAGTGAATTTTCCTCTTCCTAGGATACTGTTTTAAAGAATGCAGAGGAACCAGTGGAAGGCAAGGTTTCACTGCAGCCCACAGCTACTATATAATGGCAAGAAGCAGCTAGATCCCAGCCATCTTGAATGGATGACGTCCAGCAAGGTCTTTTCTTTAGTGGGCACAATCCCCAGCATTTCCTGAGTGATTGCATCCTACTTCAGGGGAGTGCTTCAGCAGTTCTGACTCCTGTTTCAACCACATTCGTTTGGAGGTGATGAGAGGAAGCTGCTCCCTCCAAACTGCAATTTGCTTCACTACATAAAAGGAAGTATAGACAAGGGGAAACTTAACAGTTTATCCTTTTCTTTCTCTCCTTCCCCCTTAATTGTCATTGCAATGGATGTACTACTTCACCAAACCCATCAGACAACGAAGGTCACAACAGACAAAAGGAATTCAGGTACTATTTTGCATTTCTTTTTCATTCCAATAAAGACAAGGAAACTCATGCTAGTTCTAGACTAGAGTTGCCTAAACAGGCTGGTCATCCATTAGTCACTCCTGATTGACTTCTTCGAATCAGTCTCCAAAGTCGTGGACGAGGGTAAGGCAGTCCACACAGCCTGTCTGGACCTCACCAAGACCTTTGACACCATCCCAAACTCTGGAATCATAGATAGACTTACTAAGCTGGGTATTAATCCCTACGTCACTCGATGGGTTGCCAACTGGCTTACTGACAGAAACCACACTGTAAAAGTAGTCTACTCCAAATACAGCTCCAGACAAGTGGAGTACCTCAGGGTTCAGTCCTGGCACCTCTCTTGTTTGGCATCTACTTCTCTGAAGTACAGGCCAACACTAAGGGACTCTAGCTAACAAAGTTCTCAGATGACTGCAAACTAGGAGCCATTACTGAATCCCCAAATGATGTGGATACTCTACAAAAGGGCCTTATAGAAACAGATACTTGGTGCCAGAGCCATGGGCTCAAGCTCAATGCCAAGAAATGTATAGTTATCCCCTTTGGGAAAAAAACATGAACCCGTGAATTACCACATAGGTGGCAGTACACTAAATACCGAAAGTGTGATAAGAGACTTAGGGACACGGGTGGACAGTGGTCTCACCTTCGATAACCACATTGCCACAACAGTCAGGTAATCCTATGTGGCACACCTCATTACTAAGGGCTTTTCATCCAGAAAAAAAGGAGGTCATTGTCCCACTGTACTCATCCCTAATTAGACCCATTATAGAATACAGCCATTTGGTATGTACCTCTCAAGCCATCTGTAACAACTGGAAAGGCCTCAGAAATACCTCACTAAAAGAATCACAGGCCTAAAGCAGATGCCCTACGCTGACCGCCTTAAAAAACTCCAGCTATACTCTGTGGCAAATCGTCTATTCAGAGGCGATCTCTGCTTAACATACAAGGCCATGTCAAACCCAGAGCTGTTGGACATGCTACACTTAAAGAAATCCCAATCCCTCAGAGCCAAACGCTCCAGGGATCTAAACCTTGTCAACACAATAAACAAAACATGCTGGAGGGATAGGTTCCTGACCCAGAGACTCCCCAGACTCTGGAATAGACTGCCCATACATGTCAAGCAGAGTGTCTCTTTGGCCCTCTTCAAAAGGAACCTTGACGATTGGCTGGGCGAAAGGAAATTCACCCCGGGGATCACGTCAGTCACCCTGCTAGACAGGGATCCAGGGAAGTAAATAGTGTGGGAAGAAATAGCCAGGAAATTGTTATAGCTAGGCTTGTATAGGCCCTATGGCCGGTAGCCTAGTACCACCCTATGAACCTTCATTGCCTATCCAGAGGAATTTGGATATGCTGTTTGGATCTTTGGGTCACTAACTTGCACAGGAAGATTCCTTCATTTCCAAACAGGACACTGGCATTATGAGTTCTGGACCCTTCTTTTGGGACTTACTTCAGTCCTCAGGGTGTACATGTAGTGTATGGTATTGGTGTCAGCTCACCTCAGATTACTGTGTACCAAAATGTTACCTCAGTTAGATGACTGGTACCTGATGGGTTTGACAAGAGACAGCCTTGCATCACAGGGGAAGGATCTGCTCCACTGATTTCATTTCTTAGGGAAACAATGATCTGATTCTACTACCCAGAGAGGTAGAGCTTGGGATGCTGCGGTTAGACCCTGGCCTTGCAGTCTTCTTTTTTCCTTTCCCCCCATTTCCCCTGATGGTGAAGTCCATTCAGAAAGTGAAACTTTGCAATACAAATGTTATTCTGATGGCATAGTTTTAGCCTAGATATATCTGGCTTCCCACATTGCAGACCTGCTTCCTAGACACTCCCTTTGACTGTTTCTACAACAAAGGCTCCAAAGTCATCTGTCCAGCAGGAAGCATCTGGAGTCCCATGGTGTCAGGCTGACAGCATGGGTGTTCCTGATCCATTGGCAGTCAAATCTTCTACATCTTCTTACGTGTTAGTTTCTGTTTTTTCAGCCTTACATAAGCCATCTACCTAAAACATTTGCAAAGACAAAAGGAAGAGAATTTGGCAGACAAAATGTAGACCCCTGTTCTGCCCCATTACCGTAGGTTTTAAGGTATGTTTGTAAATATTTTGTTTAATTATTACTTCATTAAAACTCCTCTGCTTATGATGTATGTCTTACTTATCTGGTGAGAACTCTGTGTCACTGACTTTCCTTATGAAAATCCTTAAGAAGAGGCACTTTTCTTCCTAGTCCATCCCTCATTTAGGGATCCTCTCCCCCTGTGTGACAATTATTTAATTCTGGAGAAACTTACCCTCCTCCTTCCTCTATTTCAGCCTTCTTCTTCTGTAGAACTGCTACACATACTTTGGAAGATCTTATTCATGGTGGAATTTATTTAATTCAAAAGGGATTTACAAACTGTTTCTGTGGTACCCTCATTTTATTTTCCATAAACAGAGGATTTCCTTATAAACTAATGTTTTTTCTCAAGTAGCCATTAAAGCAAATCTGAACAGTCAGTTCATTTGCCTGTAAGTACAGTTTCCAGAATAGATACCCTTTTCTCTGCATGGATGAGCACAGGCAGCTTAGGTGTTCTGCTAGTAGAATATGGCCCATCATCAATGATAAACAGCTTTTTTTATCTTTTGGTAAAAGTCTTTAAGGCAAGAAAGTCACTGAACAGTGCCTGTTAAAATGGTTTTCATGTCATATTGCTTTCAGTCATGATAAATATGCATATTTTTCCAGAGCTCTCTCCACAGGTTTGCCATTGTTTATAAATGTTACATTCGATGACATAAATGTTACCTTAGATGACATCTGTGTGGCCATAACTTGGTGGTCTAAATACGTTTGCAAAGCATGAGTGTGACATCACTTCTTGATCTATGACTTCCTTTAGGGGTGCACTGATCAAGGATATGTTCTCTCAGAGCAGCTGTCCAGGTCTTTAAGCTAGGCATGTTGTTCTGGAAGTTCCTTCCTCCACATCTCTGCAGCGTCTGATAAAAAATTATAAGTAAACCCAAGGGAGGGAGGGTGGCCTAATGGTTAAGGTGTTTACCTTACAAACACAAGGTGCAGGGTTTGAGTCTCACAAGGGATAATTGGCTAGGCTTAAAATGGCTTGCAAGGGCAGTTAGCTTAGTACTAACCTATGAACCTATGAACCTATGAATAGTAGATATCTGGAAGAAGAAAGTAACCTTCCATCATCATTTTGCCATGTGCTTTACTAGGGTATGTATCACAAATCCAACTTTATCTCATTCTGGAACTGGAGAGTCAGGATAATGTATTATGGAATGAGGTGGAGGAACTAGAAAACTGGGAAAGCTTTTTTAATGTCAGACAGTCCTAACACCTGCAGCATAAGTTCTAGCAAATCCTGCAGCCAGAGCTGTACTCACAGGTCTACTGTTACATTAAGCACCCTTAACTTTTGTTTCATTTTACCTAATGGCCCAGTCATTTCATAGAAATGAAAGTTGTTTTTAAAGAGAAATAAGACTAATCATTATATTCTGCATCTGTAATCCACTGCAGCAAACAACTGATGGGATTCTACTAGATGTCCAAAAAACTTTGGTGATTACTGCCCTTAATGTCGATCACATGGTATAACAGAGGCTTCAGTAATACGTGATTAAAGCATAATTTTCAGGAAGAAGAAGCATATTGATTTAGTCAGTCATGGATTGTATATGAAATTGAAGAAAAAATGTGCTTCAAATGATGTGGCAAACACAGACTATTCAATTATCAAAATTTTAAACATATCACCAAATTAATGATGAGTTGAAAGTTTTACTTTACCTCTTGTTAAAGTTGCTGTGACCTTTTTTTCCTACGTCCTTTATACTGAGTGCCTGCTGACCGTCGAGCTTCTAGTCTTGAGCACATTCATTCCCACATACTTTGTATCCACAGTATGGAGGTGAGAGCTAACCAGAGGGATCATCATCCAGGCAGCCATGGAGGTGATTTGTGCTCTTGCAGGTATCCTGACAGTGAGCGAGTTTCTAATTAGGCTGTACAGCAGCCCTGCTGGCTGACATGAGCCCTCAAGTTGCTGTGGTTCATTCAGTGCTCACCATGTATATGATTCCAGCCCAGGATAATGAGGGCTACCATCAGCAGCTTTGGATCACCAAGCCCCTGGTCTTGGCCATTTTAGTGCTGTGTATGTCTCAACTTGTATGAGTATGTTTTTCAAATGGAAGCCCCACTTCCACTCAGGAAGGGCAAACTGGGATAATTTGCTCACTCTGACTATTTCCTGCCTAGCTGTTCTAACACCTAAGGCAATATTCAAGCCAGTTTGTTTGTGTTGTTTTCAGGGCTTTATCCCCCATACACCAACCATCTGGGCTGTTTTTTTTTTTTTTTAAATTTAACTGTAAACTCTTCTAACTACATTTTGGAACTGCTGGCTGATTATTTATTTAGCAGCTCCCTAATATTTAGATTCATTTATCAAAAATGCACTGTCAGTTATTCTCATTTTTATCCTTATAGCGGAGGATTATTTCTTTACCTTTGACTTCTTGTGGACATAAAAACTTTGGGAGAGATGCTTAAGAACACATTTGAAATGGTCAGCAAGAAGTTTTCTGGACTTGTAAACTTAATGAATAACAAAAATTAAAGTCTATTTTTGCTGCAGAAGTTTTAAAGAAGAAAATAATGGTCCCGATACATTAATATGGATTTGTCTTTGTAAAAGTCCTGATACATTAATATGGATTTGTCTTTGTAAAAGTCCCGATACATTAATTTGGATTGGTCTTTGTAAAAGTCCCGATACAGTAATATGGATTTGTCTTTGTAAAAGTCCCGATACAGTAATATGGATTTGTCTTTGTAAAAGTCCCGATACATTAATATGGATTTGTCTTTGTAAAAGTCCCAATACATTAATATGGATTTGTCTTTGTAAAAGTCCCGATACATTAATATGGATTTGTCTTTGTAAAAGTCCCGATACATTAATATGGATTTGTCTTTGTAAAAGTCCCGATACATTAATATGGATTTGCCTTTGTAAAAGTCCCGATACAGTAATATGGATTTGTCTTTGTAAAAGTCCCGATACAGTAATATGGATTTGTCTTTATAAAAGTCCCGATACAGTAATATGGATTTGTCTTTGTAAAAGTCCAGATACATTAATATGGATTTGTCTTTGTAAAAGTCCCGATACATTAATAGGGATTTGTCTTCGTAAAAGTCCCGATACAGTAATATGGATTTGTCTTTGTAAAAGTCCCGATACATTAATATGGATTTGTCTTTGTAAAAGTCCAGATACATTAATATGGATTTGTCTTTGTAAAAGGTCAGCCCACAGGTGTTAGATATATGAGGCAGAAACAGAGTATTCTCTGTCTTTCAACATTGTCTGTACCTTATAGTTCTTTGGATTAATCCTGAAACCTCTAGCAGCACCATCTTGATTGTATATGCATTTTTAAGCACTGAATACAAGCGGTGGGTTTTTTATGTGAAGAAAGGATGATTTGTATTGGAAAGGAGATAGCAGGTATAATTAAACAGAAACCGTGAGAAAGCAGATAAGGAAAATAGTGTGATGTCCGTCCATGTCACTGCTGCAGTACTCTTTATAAGAGCAGCCTGATGTCCAGCCAGGCCAAAGCCTTCAGGTTGTAATAGGTATGCCGTAAGGTGATGTCTGGACATGCCATCCTTAGGACTTCTGTGTGCCCAGCCCGATCACCATCTTCAATCAATACTTGTTCATCTGCTGTTTACCAAGCCACTTTCAGATAAGTGCCCCATTGTTGTTTTTTTTTTTTTTTTTTTTTTTTTTTTTTTTGCTTTAACTTATCACTGTTTTGCCTTGTTCTGGTTGTTGGTTTCATGTCATCCAGAAAGGAGAGATGCCAGTGCAGACAGATTCCCCATAAAGATCATCACAAGCAGCATTTATTTTGCTTAGGTGCTTCCCACTATCATATGTCATGTGCGATTAGACAAGCTTTCTTCCCTAAGATGTTGCATAGTTGGCTTTCCTTAGCTATTTACTTAGAAAACCAATGACTCAAACTGTTAGCCAAGACACTATGGAAGGATCTTCATGGCCTGAGGATCAGCCATCTGTGAAGAAGAAGACCAAGAAAACTCTGCTGCATTCTTCAGCTGTACCACCTCCACTGAGCATCTCTCTTGAGAATAGTGAAAGCTCAGAGGACCATCCAGCTTTCTTGTGGAATTCCTCTGCTGCGACTGCTTCTAAGGCCGGCATGGATCTGGCTTCATACACGTCCATGGAAGTCTTGCAGACATCCGCTTCAGATGTTCAGGGGTAATCGTGACTGACAAATTACTGAAGGGCCTAAGAATGTTCCTTAGATTTTAGTGAGAAAAGAGATACTGACTACAATTATTGAATGTCATCAGAGCTCAGAGCCTCCTAAGGTATTTAAGACTGATGTCCCTCTTAAAAAGAAGCAAAAAATGAAGCATATTTCTCCTGCTCCTAAAGACCATCAGAATGAATGGCAAAACTTCACTCAAGGCCTGTTTAATGCCCTTATGGCTTTAAAGCCTCCTCAAGGGGTTTCCATTCCTCCTTAGTCTACCCCTCTTAAGAGGCCTAGGGAGCAAGACTCCTCTGATGAAGAATCCCTGACTTATACTTTTCAGATTCCTTCTCCATAAAATTACTGTTCTGAGGAAGAAGAGTCTATTAGTCCTGACTCTCCTTTTGAGGAGATGTCTTTTGATGACACTATTTTCAACATGATGGAATTTTTTAAATGGGATTGTGCTCAGGTGTCTTATTTTCAGAAAATATACTATGAGCTTCTGCAAATGGAGTCTCCTAGGCCCTCTGCTGTTCCTCCTGTTCTTGATGCCTTGCTGGATGCATTTTCCACTGATTCCCAGCCCCCTTTCCCCCAGAAAACTAATAGGTTTTATAAAGTGCCTAATAATTACAAGATTTGATGTTGTCAGTCTTCACTCAATCCTTGACTGTGAACTCGGTTCCGAGCCTCGGAACCAACTTGGTCATTTATTTCAGCTCGAGATAGGCTTTTACCCATAATGCTCCTCCTTAAACTACCTCAGATCTCATTTGCCGCTTTGTGTGTCAGATGCGTTTCTACTGCTTTTGAGCTTTGGCTATATTATTGTGAGTTATTTTATAATTTTATTTCAAAAATGTATTTCTTTCTTTCTTTATTTATTGCAATTTGTTAACCAGGAAAGTCCATTGGACCAAAGTAGCCCTTTTTCAATGGAGGCCCGAGGAGAAACGCTCCAGACAGAAAGACAATATTAAAAAAAACATTCAAAAGTAATAATTAAGTACAGCATTTTAAAATGTATACAAAAATAACAAATTCATGTTTAATTAGTGCATCATAAATGGAGACAAAAGAATTATTCATGCAAAGGCTGTGTTTTGAATAGGATAGGATAAAGAGAGATGTCAGGATTCAGGAAGGATGAGTACAGGAGCATTCCCAGAGAGAGGAGAGATAAGAGTGGAGCAAGTTTTTAAAGGAAGGGAGATTCTGGGTAGTTCTAATGTGAGGGGGAAGGGAGTTCCATAATCTAGCAAGGGAGAAGGATAGTAAGAGTTGCCTTAGATAATGTAAAGGTTTGTAGAGTTCCAGGAGATTTTGATTTGTGGATCTTAGTGTTCTATGTGGCTGGTGGATTTTTAAGGTAGAGGAGAGAGATGGACAGTTAAAGGGTTTAAAAATGAGCTTGTGTGCTGTTGTTAGTTGAATGAAAGGTAGTTTGGGAGTTCCAACCAGTTTAGGGCATGGAGGGAGTTGGAATGATGAGTGGAGGATTTGGATCCTGTGGCAAACCTAGAAATTTTATTATAGCATGAAGATAGTTTCAATTTCAGGGTTGATTGGAGATTAGTGAGTAGTGGGGCTCCATATAGAAGGGAGGGGATGAGGTAGTTGGTGGATAGGAGTTGTTTGGATGAACGAGAAAGGTAGCGTCTGTGATGATAAAGCATTCCAAGCTTTTGATGTTTTTTTTTATATTGGTTTGTTGATGGATGTCAAATTTTAGCTGGTCATCAATAAGGACGTCCAAAAGTTTTGCATGGGGAACTATATCAGTAGAGTTCTTGTTTTGACTGAGTATAGAGAAGGATGCTTTGTCAATAGCAATGTGTCTAGAAGGGGGAAAAATCATTATTTTGGATTTGGATGCATTAAGGGCCAGATGGTTGTCAAGCATCCAGGACTCAGTGGAGGAGGAGAAGGTCTCTTGAGTAAGTTTTATTAATATGGGGAGAGCTTTGGCGGAGCAGATGGTAATAGAGTCATCTGCATATTGGACTAGTTTAGCATTGGGGATTTTTTGGTGGAAGTCATTAATAAAAAAATATTGAATAGTAATGGACCCAATATAGAGCCTTGAAGAACACCTGCTGGGGTGTGAAGGAAAGAAGGAGTACAGTTGTTGCATTTTACAGCTTGTTCTCTGGCTGAAAGATAGCTGGTGAACCAGTTGATAGAAGAATAGGAAAGGTTAAGATGAGAGTGGTTAGACAGGAGGAGCTTATGAGAGACAGTATTGAAAGCCTTGGATAAGTCGAGGAGGAGGGTAGAAACTGTCGCCAGAGTCTCGAGCAGAGCTGATAATTTCGAGGAGGAAAGGAGGGCAGTGGTGGTGCGATGTCCTGGTCTAAATCCATCTTGTGTTGGAGTCAATAGTTGGTTGTCAAGTAGATAGGGTAAAAGTTGCAGGTGGATACATTTTTTGAGAATCTTGGAGATAGGGAATAGGTTAGCTATTGTGTGAAAGATGGAGATTGAAAAGTTGTTACTTCCTTTGTGGAGAGGGATGATGAAGGCTTTTTTCCAGAGGACTGGTACATAGGGTTCTTGGATGGAGCGATTAATTAGGATGGAGATGGGAAGGGCTATGCCATCGGCAGCTAGTTTGAGAAAGTTGGATGGAATGTTATCTGGGTCATTAGAACAGGGTTTTAATTTTAGTAGGGGTTTTTTTTATAGTGCGGATAAGAATGGACTTGAGAGTGAAAGGACAGGACTGAGAGTTATTGGAGGTTGAAGACATGGTTTTGGATATGTTGGAGGAGATATTATTAACGAATTTAGATTCTATATGCTCCTCTCCTTTCTATACCTTAGTCTGTGTGTGAGTGTTCTTAATCCTTATTCCTCCTCTACCGTTGGTAGTTTTGTTCAAAGTACCATTGCTGGTACTTTCTTTTTCTCCTTTACCTTTCCGTGTATTTCTCTAATACCATAGCTGGTACTTTCTTTTTCTCCTTTACCTCTCCAGGTATTTCTCTAATACCATTGCTGGTACTTTCTTTTTCTCCTTTACCTTTCCATGTATTTCTCTAATACCATTGCTGGTACTTTCTTTTTCTCCTTTACCTTTCCAGGTATTTCTCTAGTACCATTGTTGGTACTTTCTTTTTCTCCTTTACCTTTCCATGTATTTCTCTAATACCATTGCTGGTACTTTCTTTTTCTCCTTTACCTCTCCAGGTATTTCTCTAATACCATTGCTGGTACTTTCTTTTTCTCCTTTACCTCTCCAGGTATTTCTCTAATACCATAGCTGGTACTTTCTTTTTCTCCTTTACCTTTCCAGGTATTTCTCTAATACCATTGCTGGTACTTTCTTTTTCTCCTTTACCTTTCCAGGTATTTCTCTAATACCATTGCTGGTACTTTCTTTTTCTCCTTTACCTTTCCAGGTATTTCTCTAATACCATAGCTGGTATTTCCTTCCATTTCTTTTTATTCTTTCTATCCAAAAAAGATGGGCAAATGTTGCAGGAGGTTTCTGCACTTCTGGCTGAGAGCCAGTCATTTCCAATTCAGAGCACTGTCCTTTGGACTCAACACAGCCCCATGGGTGTTCACCAAATGCATGGCAGTGGTAGCAGCTCATCTCGGACTACAAAGTTTTCAAGTTTTTCCATACCTTGACGACTGGCTCCTTACTGCCACCACCAGGCACCAGAACAAGCAAGAAATTACACTCTTCACTTCTGTGCATCTCTAGGCATAACAATAAATTTCAAAAAGTCAAAATTACAACCTTCTCAGCAATTTGAATTTATTGGAGCCCATTTAGACATAGTTACAGGAATTGCTTTATTTTCTCCAGAAAGACTATAATGCATCAGATCCCATGTAAGATAAATTCTACAAAACAAAAGAGTCCCAGCAAGACTAGTCCTGAAAACATTAGGCTTGATGGCAGCATCAATCACTCTTGTCCCCTTAGCAAGATATCACATGCAAATCTTGCAATGGTTACTTGCTTCCCAGTGGTCTCCGATACTCCAGCCTATGTCTTACCTGATTGCAATTACCAATTGCTGCAAACAGGATCTTATGTGGTGGCTCCACTCCAATCAAATTCTCTTGGGATGTCCTTTCATTCTTCCCCAACCCCAAGCCATAGTAACCATGGATGCTTCCCAGATTTTGGGGGGGCCTTTATCTGGGAAGGACAATCTAAGGCACATGGTCCCAACTGGAGGCCAACTTGCACATCAGTGTTATAGAGATGAGGGCAGTGCTGTTAACATTGCAAGCATTCCAGGATGCCCTTCCTCTAGGGACAGTGGCAATTCAAATGGACAACATGTAGGTAGTCTGGTATATAAACAAACAAGGGGAACCAAATCTTACCCATTGTGTCGAGAAGCCCTCAGAGTTTGGCAATGGGCAATTTCTTCCACTGTCTTTCTCACAGCAACACACATCCTGGGGAACTCCAACATGATAGCAGACAAGCTGAGCAGGACTATTCTCATGCCTCACAAGTGGTTTCTCAATTTGTAGTGACGAACAAAATTTTTCGTCACTGAGGCCAACCTTGCTGCGATCTTTTTGCCTCTCACCTGAAGAACAAGTGCAGAGGTTATTTTGCCTTAATCCATCCTCAGGGGGAGTCACTCAGAGACGCTCTTCTCCACAATTGGCCCCCCAGTCTTCTCTATGTCTTTCCCCCAACTCCTCTGACATCTTAGTTTCTAAAGAAAGCCAAGAGGATGGAAAATACAATAATCCTCATTGCTCCATTCTAGCCTCGACAGGTTTCGTTTCCCTTCCTTTGGCCTCATCTTCTTATGAAACCATGGATTCTGGACCCAGCTCCAGATCTGTTGTCTCATCTGGAGGCCATGATTCATCCAAACCTCCAACATCTCAAGCTCACTGTGTGACTTCTCCAATTCCCATGATTGCCAGGCATCCTTTCCTTTCCTCTCCTGTCTGACAAATCATTCTGGCTCATCACAAGCCTTCATCTAGGAAACTTTATTAAAGTAAATGGGAAATATTTGTGAACTGGGCCCTTAACAACAAGCTTTATCCCTTTATGAGCCCCGTTCATACGGTCTTGGATTTTTTAGCTAGTCTCTATAAATCTGGCTCCTCTACATCAACAATTAAAGTTCATCTATTGGCAATCTCAAACTTTCATATGAGATCTGATGGCTCATCTCTAATGTCACACAAACTTTGCAAAGCATTTTTAAAGAGACTCCTGATGTTAAGACCTCCATTCAAAGAGTCCATACCTCCCTGGGATCTTACCTTAGTCCTTCAGACCCTTACTATGTCTCCTTTCAAACCATCAGTGACTTGTGACTTGAAGTATTGGTCTTGGAAAACTTTATTTTTGATGGCTATTACATCAGCCAAAACAGTTTCCGAACTTCAGGCCTTGTCATGCAAACCTCCCTACTTAATATTTCACAAGGATAGGGTTGCCCTTAGGACCAATCCATCCTTTTTAACAAAAGTAGTTTCAGAATTTAATATAAATCAGACAATTCAATTGCCAGTCTTCTTCCCTAATTTTTCCAGTAAATGGGAGTATGCTCTTCATTTAATGGATGTTCACAGACAACTACATTTTTATCTTCACAGAACAAAGGATTTCAGAAAATCTGACCAATTATTTGTTGCATTTTCCTGCCTCTCTTTACGTAGCCCAATTTCGAAGGTTACCTTGGCAAGATGGCTTAGAGACTATATTACTTTCATCTGTCACTCAAAAGGGCTCCAACTTCCATGCCCAGTTTAGCCCATTCAACCAGAACAATGGCAGCTTCTGCAGTTTTTGATGCTGGAGCATCCTTGGACAATATCTGTGCAGCAGCCACTTGGTCTTCTCATAACGTTATCATTCTTTACAAATTGGATCAGGTCTTGAGGAAATGGGCATCATTCGGTTCGATGGTGCTTAGGAATATTCTTCCGTGAGACCTCCCAAGACTAAAGTAGCCGGGGACTCTGTCCAACAGTCAAGGACTGAGTGAAGATTGACAACATCAGATAAAGAAGTTATGTCTTAATATAATGTTCCATCTGTGTTGTCGATCTTCACTAATCCTTGACCCCCCCCAATCCCCATCGTGAGACTCTTAGTGGTTCGAATTATCCCACAACTGGCTTCATAATACTGACTCATAATTGGTCTATTTTTATATTCTTTCTGTTTATCTGCCACTAAAGTAGGCAAACGCGATCTGAGGTAATTTAGGGAGGAGCATTATGGGTAAAAGCTTAGCTCAAGAGTTTGAAGGGAGCAAGCTTAAGTAAATGGCTGAGTCAGTTCCGAGACTCATAACTGAGCTCACAGTCAAGGATTAGTGAAGACTGACAACACAGATGGAACATTATGGTAAGCCATAACTTCTTTTTTCTTTATAAGTGTCCCTCTGCTGACCCTTAAGTGTTGTCGGTTGCCTCTGTTAAGCCATCCAAACTGTTGCCTTTGACAAAGTTGCTTCCCTCTGACAAGGACAACAGAACTATGGAGAGGCTGGGTAAGAAGGTGTACACTGATGCTACCCTGGCCTTTAGGGCTGTGAACTATCAGACACATGGACTAGATATGTCTTGGCTCTTCTCTTTCAGGCCTGTCAGGCTATCTCAGATCTTCCTGATTCTGAGGGGAAGACCTCTGCTCTTTCATTGCTAGGGACATCTTCTCAGGTTGCTCATCACACAATTCAACACAGCTATGATGTGGCTGATGCCTCATTTAGGACCACAGCCTTTGGTTCTGTATTGAGGAGGTATTCCTGGCTCAGACTTCAATGTTTGGCTGATGATATCAAGGCAAAACTAATGGATGCTCCTCTGGATAATAAGCATTTGTTTGGTGCTGCTGCTGCTACTGAATTGTTTAAATTCCTGCAAGAAAAGGGTAAGCCTTTACAGGATTTGAAACATATTTTTGTTTCACCTTTTCCCAAATTTCAAAAGAATTACCCTACCAAGCCTGATTTGTTTGTAAGCAGTCACACCCTCAACCCCAGAGGCAAGAAGGGTGGTAGAAGGGCTCCTCCTGCTAAGGCTACCCAAACTCCTTCAGCTCAGAAGCCTCCTTTTCTTGACAAACCAGGTGCTGTCTGATTATCCTTGCCCTGTTTATCTCCGTCACATTCCTCTTTCTCTTTATCTTTCCCTGTCCCTCCCTATTTGGTTAAAGATCACCCAAGACATCTGAGTTTTTTTCCATAATTCACCATGGATTTTACATGGTTTGTAAATTTCTTCCCCCCTTTTTGGGCATTTCTCAACCTCCTCAGGAACAACTGCACTTTTTTTCCAGAGGTGTTTCAGGATCTGCTGGCTCAGGGAACAATTCAAGAAGTTCCAGTTCCTCAGAGGAAAAGGGGTTTTACTCCAGAATGTTCTTGGCCCTCAGGAAAGAATGCACCTGGAGACCCATTCTGGATCTTTCTCAGCTGAACACTTTTTTGAAGGTTCCTTCCTTTCAGATGCCATCACTTTAAGCCTGATTTCCTCTTCTGCTTACTCAAGCTTTTCTAGTTTCCCTGGATCTCAAGGATGCTTATCTACATATTCCAGGTCTATATCAGAACGCTGAAAGATGAATTTGGCAAATGATAGAAGAGCGACATATAAACGTCGATCTACGAAAAGAGCGAAGGACGGAAGACACAATGCCAAATGGATTTCCCTGGCCAGCAGAGTGATTGTGGGGATGAGGAAATATATCCTTTTCCCCACTGTAGAGCAGTCTCAGAGTTGGTATATATAAATAGGGGGGTGTGGGGGGTGCAGGGGGACTTGCCCCCCTGCAAAAACATTTATAAAAGTGTTTTCGTTGTGTTTGTTTACTTTGGTTTTACTTACCTGTATGGCGCTGTTGCTTCCGGGAATCTGTTCGGCATTGTGTCTTTTGGAGTTTCTGTCCTTCACTCTTTTTGTAGATTGACGTTTATGTGTCGATCTTCTAGCGTTCGCCAAATTGATCTTTCGTGCTTATAATATAGACCCCATATTCCCATTCATCCTCTTTTCAGGAAGTTTTTATGTTTCTCTGTTGCTTCCTGGTATTTTTAGTTCTCTGCTTTGCTGTTTGGTCTCTCTACTGCCCCAAGGGTCTTCACCAAATGCCTCGCTCCTGTGATTGCTTTCTGCAGATTGAAAGGACTGCAGGTCTTTTCCTTATCTGGATGACCTGCTCGTTCAAGCCTCTTCTCCAGAGATTTTACTTCAGGATCTACATTTTGCTATTTGTCTCCTGCAAAGCCTTGGGTTCACTGTAAATTTCCAAAAATCTTTTCTGACTCTTTCTCAGGATCATGTTTTTTTCTAGTTTGCAGGCTCCAGACTGTTCCAGTGCTGGCATCCCTGCCTCCTCCCAAGGACTTAACTCTGATTGCTTTCTTTCAGTCCCTTCTTTCTCTGTCTTCTATTACTGCCAAGGAGTTTCTGAGGGCTCTGGGTTACATGTCATCCACCATTCCTATGCTTCCTCTGGCTAAGCTCCATATGAGAAAGCTCCTGTGGTTTCTAAAGTCAGTTTGGCTTCAACATTCTCATCCTTTAGATTTTTCTAGTCCCTCTTCTTTCATGTCTCAAGCAGGAAATTCAGTGATGGATTCAGCAGTTGACCTTCCACCCAGGACTTCTTTTTCAATCCTCAGTCCCCTCTCAGGAACTAATTTCAGATGCCTCGGACATGGGCTGGGAGGCATCCTTTGGCCCTCTGAGAGTGCAGGGTCTTTGGTCTCTTTGACAAAAGAAAGACCACATCAGTGTCAAAGAGATGAGAGCCCTTCTTTTGGCTTTTCATGCTTTTCATTCTCTTTTCCTTCCAGGGCTTCTCAGGATTCTAACAGACAAATGCTATAGTTATGTGGTACACCAACAAGCAGGGAAGGACAAGGTCTTATCTCCTGTACAGACTAGCTCTTCAGGTTTGGGATATAGCTATCCAGTATCAGGTGACCCTTCAGGCAGTTTACAGTCCCTCAGGCCAGTACACAGTGGCATGGCAGATTCTCTGAGCAGGTCCGTAAAACAATCCAGAGAGTGAATGCTTCACAGGGATGTGTTTCTGGACATTGTCCACCAGTGGGGTACTCCTCTAGTAGATCTATTTGCCTCTGATCTGTACAAACAGATTCCTCTCTGTTGCACCAGAGTTCCATATCCTCTGGCCTGAAAAGTGGATACCCTCTCTTTTTCTTGCAAGGGGATGCTTCTTTATGCCTTCCTTCCCCTTCCTCTCATACCAAAGGTCCTGTTCAAGATAAAACAGGATGCTCCCAAAATCTTGGTGACTCCTTTCTGGCCCAGACAGTATTGGTTCCCCTCTTCTGCTGCATTTAGCCAAGGGCACTCATCACAAGACACCTCATAAGGTGGACCTTCTCAGACAAGATAAGTGATCTCTCATCCATCTCCACCTGTCCAGTCTTCAACTGACACTGTGAGTCATAGAGTATTGATCCCCTTCACACACCTTTTTTCTGAGGAAGTGCTTCCAGTCCTGCAGGAGGCCAGGAAACCCACTACTGGAAAATATTATTTGTCCAAATGGACGACATTTTCTCTCTGGTGTCTTTCTCATAACCTGGATCCACTTACTGTGGATATTCCTTTGGTTCTCTCTTATTTGTGTGATTTTCTCAATCCTGGGTTGGCATATTTGTCTGTTAAGGCCTGCCTGTCAGCTGTTTTTGCTTGTCTGCTTTTGACTACCCCTTTGGCCTCCAGGTTTGAGGCCAAACAATTTCTTAAAGGTGTCCTTCAGATTAGGCATCCCAGAAAACCTGTTCCTCCTTTCTGGGATCTTAATTTTGTTTTAGGAAATTTAACTCAGGCTCCTTTTGAGCCTGCTGCTTCAGCTTCCTTACAGCATTGTTCTTGGAAGACTGTTCTTTTGGCCCTTAATTCTGCCTGATTTGTGTCTGAGCTGCAAGCCCTTATGGTTATTCCTGCCTTTTTGGTTTTTCATAAGGATAAGGTGTCTCTACATACTAATCCTTCTTTTATGCCCAAGGTGGTGAATGTGTGTTCTCTTATTCAGTCTGTTCATTCGCCCACTTTTTTTTCCTGCTCCACAGTCTGCTAGTGAGAAGGTTTTTCACACTTTGGATTTGCATAGACAACTCAGATATTATTTAGATAAAAGTAAAGCCTTTTGTAAATCTGTGCAGCTTTTTTGTTTCTTTTAATCCTAGGTTTTTAATTTTGGCTGTTTTCAAGAAAACTATTTCTTCTTGGATATCTAAAGCCGTTTCTTTTTGTTATTCCTTCCATGGGAAGAGCCTTCCTTCTTCTGCTAAGGCTTTTTCTACTGTGGCTGTGGCTTCTTCTGGTGCCTTTCTCAAAGCTTTGGATACTAATTCTATTCTTGAAGCAGTTGCCTGGTTTTCTGTGCATACCATTACCAAGCAGTATAAGTTGGATGTGATTTCTAGGGCCAGGGCTATTTTTGCTAGGACCATTCTTCATAGCTTTCTTGAGGGTTCTGCTCCCCCTTCCTCCTCCCTCTCTTCTTCATGAGCTATTGTACTCTCCCTATTGTAAAGAATACTGCAACAGTGAAATGGAAGGACATAGTACAGTTGTGTAGAATCTCTTCATTCTCCCTATTGTAAGGAATACTGCAACAGTGAAATGGAAGGACATAGTACAGTTGTGTAGAATCTCTTCACTCTCCCTATTATAAGGAATACAACAACATTGAAATGGAAGGACATAGTACAGTTGTGTAGAATCTCTTCACTGTCCCTATTATAAGGAATACAACAACATTGAAATGGAAGGACATAGTACAGTTGTGTAGAATCTCTTCACTCTCCCTATTGTAAGGAATACTGCAACAGTGAAATGGAAGAACATAGTACAGTTGTGTAGAATCTCTTCACTCTCCCTATTGTAAGGAATACTGTAACAATGAAATGGAAGGACATAGTACAGTTGTGTAAAATCTCTTCACTCTCCCTATTGTAACGATACTACAACAGTGAAATGGAAGGACATGGTACAGTTGTGTAGAATCTCTTCACTCTCCCTATTGTAATGAATACTGCAACAGTGAAATGGAAGGACATAGTACAGTTGTGTAGAATCTCTTCACTCTCCCTATTGTAAGGAATACTGTAACAATGAAATGGAAGGACATAGTACAGTTGTGTAAAATCTCTTCACTCTCCCTATTGTAACGATACTACAACAGTGAAATGGAAGGACATGGTACAGTTGTGTAGAATCTCTTCACTCTCCCTATTGTAAGGAATACTGTAACAATGAAATGGAAGGACATAGTACAGTTATGTAGAATCTCTTCACTCTCCATAATGTAACGATACTACAACAGTGAAATGGAAGGACGGAGTACAGTTATGTAGAATCTCTTCACTCTCCCTAATGTAATGATACTACAACAGTGAAATGGAAGGACATAGTACAGTTGTGTAGAATCTCTTCACTCTCCCTGTTGTGATGATACTACAACAGTGATATGGAAGGACATAGTACAGTTGTGTAGAATCTCTTCACTCTCCCTGTTGTGATGATACTACAACAGTGATATGGAAGGACATAGTACAGTTGTGTAGAATCTCTTCACTTTCCCTATTGTACTGAATACTGCAGCAGTGATATGGAAGGACATAGTACAGTTATGTAGAATCTCTTCACTCTCCCTAATGTACTGAATACTGTAACAGTGATATGGAAGGACATAGTACAGTTGTGTAGAATATCTTCACTCTCCCTATTGTACTGAATACTGCAACAGTGAAATGGAAGGACATAGTACAGTTATGTAGAATCTCTTCACTCTCCCTGTTGTACTGAATACTGCAGCAGTGATATGGAAGGACATAGTACAGTTGTGTAGAATCTCTTCACTCTCCCTGTTGTACTGAATACTGTAACAGTGAAATGGAAGGACATAGTACAGTTATGTAGAATCTCTTCGCTCTCCCTAATGTAATGATACTGCAGCAGTGATATGGAAGGACATAGTACAGTTATGTAGAATCTCTTCACTCTCCCTATTGTAATGATACTACAACAGTGAAATGGAAGGACATAGTACAGTTATGTAGAATCTCTTCACTCTCCCTGTTATAATGAATACTGTAACAGTGATATGGAAGGACATAGTACAGTTATGTAGAATCTCTTCACTCTCCCTATTGTAATGATACTATAACAGTGAAATGGAAGGACATAGTACAGTTATGTAGAATCTCTTCACTCTCCCTATTGTAATGATACTACAACAGTGAAATGGAAGGACATAGTACAGTTATGTAGAATCTCTTCACTCTCCCTATTGTAATGATACTACAACAGTGATGGAAGGACATAGTACAGTTATGTAGAATCTCTTCACTCTCCCTATTGTAAGGAATACTGCAACATTGAAATGGAAGGACATAGTACAGCTGTGTAGAATCTCTTCACACTCCCTATTGTAATGATACTATAGCAGTGAAATGGAAGGACACAGTACTGTTGTGTAGAATCTCTTTGCTCTCCCTATTGTAAGGAATATTGTAACAGTGAAATGGAAGGACATAGTACAGTTGTGTATTATCTCTTCACTCTCCCTATTGTAAGGAATAATGTAACAGAGATATGGAAGGACATAGTACAGTTATGTAGAATCTCTTCACTCTCCCTGTTGTGATGATACTACAACAGTGATATGGAAGGACATAGTACAGTTATGTAGAATCTCTTCACTCTCCCTATTGTACTGAATACAACAGTGAAATGGAAGGACATAGTACAGTTATGTAGAATCTCTTCACTCTCCCTGTTGTACTGAATACTGTAACAATGATATGGAAGGACATAGTACAGTTGTGTAGAATCTCTTCACTCTCCCTATTGTAATGAATACTACAACAGCGATATGGAAGGACATAGTACAGTTATGTAGGATCTCTTCACTCTCCCTATTGTACTGAATACAACAGTGATATGGAAGGACATAGTACAGTTATGTAGAATCTCTTCACTCTCCCTGTTGTACTGAATAATGTAACAGTGATATGGAAGGACATAGTACAGTTATGTAGAATCTCTTCACTCTCCCTAATGTAAATGATACTGCAACAGTGAAATGGAAGGACATAGTACAGTTGTGTAGAATCTCTTCACTCTCCCTGTTGTGATGAATACTGCAACAGTGAAATGGAAGGACATAGTACAGTTGTGTAGAATCTCTTCACTCTCCCTGTTGTAATGAATACTGTAACAGTGATATGGAAGGACATAGTACAGTTATGTAGAATCTCTTCACTCTCCCTATTGTAATGATACTACAACAGTGATATGGAAGGACATAGTACAGTTATGTAGAATCTCTTCACTCTCCCTATTGTACTGAATACAACAGTGATATGGAAGGACATAGTACAGTTATGTAGAATCTCTTCACTCTCCCTGTTGTACTGAATACTGTAACAGTGATATGGAAGGACATAGTACAGTTATGTAGAATCTCTTCACTCTCCCTATTGTAATGATACTACAACAGTGATATGGAAGGACATAGTACAGTTATGTAGGATCTCTTCACTCTCCCTATTGTACTGAATACAACAGTGATATGGAAGGACATAGTACAGTTATGTAGAATCTCTTCACTCTCCCTGTTGTACTGAATACTGTAACAGTGATATGGAAGGACATATTACAGTTATGTAGAATCTCTTCACTCTCCCTAATGTAAATGATACTGCAACAGTGAAATGGAAGGACATAGTACAGTTGTGTAGAATCTCTTCACTCTCCCTGTTGTGATGAATACTGCAACAGTGAAATGGAAGGACATAGTACAGTTATGTAGAATCTCTTCACTCTCCCTGTTGTAATGAATACTGTAACAGTGATATGGAAGGACATAGTACAGTTATGTAGAATCTCTTCACTCTCCCTATTGTAATGATACTACAACAGTGATATGGAAGGACATAGTACAGTTATGTAGGATCTCTTCACTCTCCCTATTGTACTGAATACAACAGTGATATGGAAGGACATAGTACAGTTATGTAGAATCTCTTCACTCTCCCTGTTGTACTGAATACTGTAACAGTGATATGGAAGGACATAGTACAGTTATGTAGAATCTCTTCACTCTCCCTAATGTAATGATACTGCAACAGTGAAATGGAAGGACATAGTACAGTTATGTAGGATCTCTTCACTCTCCCTATTGTACTGAATACAACAGTGATATGGAAGGACATAGTACAGTTATGTAGAATCTCTTCACTCTCCCTGTTGTACTGAATACTGTAACAGTGATATGGAAGGACATAGTACAGTTATGTAGAATCTCTTCACTCTCCCTGATGTAATGATACTGCAACAGTGAAATGGAAGGACATAGTACAGTTGTGTAGAATCTCTTCACTCTCCCTGTTGTAATGATACTACAACAGTTATATGGAAGGACATAGTACAGTTGTGTAAGGTCTTACCATATCAGTGGATGTACCTCTCTTCACTGTCACTGTTGCAATATTTGTTCCCTCCTTCCTCTTTCTAGTCCTTTTTCATTCTGGATGTACTTGTTTCCTGTTGGTATCCTTAAGCTATCATTCCTACTGAGGCTTTTTCAGTTTTGAGGCTGGTACGTCCAGATATCACCTTTATGCCCTACACCATGTGCAGAGAGCATATGTGTGATGTGTGATGTATGATGTACCCATTACAACCTAAAGGCTTTGGTATATGGCCGGACGTCAAGCTGCCCTATGTAAGGGATCCCTATTGTAAAGAATGCTGCAGTAGTGAAGAGGACAGCTACGGTTATGAAAAGATTTTACACAGTTATTCTTTTCCTGTAATCTGAGGTTTACGTATGGACAAAAATGTAAGTGCTTCACTGAAAATGGGAAGAAAGCATATGCTATCTGGTGATTTGGAGAGTATGGAAGTTTAATTCCCATTTGGGTATTAGTGCCGGGAGATATCATAATCTAGAGATATGAGTTGAGATACATAAGTTCAGTTTTTCATTAGGTTTGAAAACAAGGAACATAATTTGAAGAATGGTGGAAGGAACGAAAGAAATCATCCAGATTAGTGTCCTAAGACATAATGGTAGGACTTTTGTCTGGAGAATGTACCACTACTAAAAGTGAGAGCCCAACAGCATGCACAATCACCACACGTTGGACTTGATAGCTCACCTTGGTCCTTACTGCATCAGAAAAAGCAAGCTGTTCCTGATGTTTACATACTGTTAGCCTAATGAGTCATTCAGGACATCTTGTCAGATCAATAAAATGAGATTTATTTTTAAAGAATTCACTTTACCTTCTGCTGAAGGAATAGAAGACCTGTGACCCATTCCCTAATTCACTCATAGCTACCTCTGACTTCCACATGTCTGTTACTTGGAGGTCATATCCCCACTTTTTTAGCAGTGTGATTTTGATGAGGTTTTTGGATCTGTGAGAAGTTTGTTTGAACTGCTTAGACAGTAGTCAGTAAAGGATATGTAGTCCATTTACATCTTCACAGCCATTCTTATATTTTGGATAGCCTTTGAATGGGTCATGTCCTTCAGCCAGACATTCAGTATTTTGGATAGCCTTTGAATGGGTCATGTCTTTCAGTCGGACATTCAGTAACAACAGACATCTCTTCAGTTTGCTTCAAACCTACTGCTTACTGCCTAGAAGGGAGTTGGAATATGGCCTACAGGGAGGGGCTAACCAAATATTATAAAAATATAATTCAATGTTTATGCTTCACTTATCTTCAGTTGTTGGATTTGTTATGAATTTCCTAACAGTACCTAAGGTATGGCTGTAACCAGAGTTGGTCTCATTTTCGGTGCATTGGTATCATTGCTTAGCTAGCTTACTTTTCTGATAATTGTTCAGTTCTCTCTTATACATTTCATTCCTTTGGGTAGTTTCACCTCTGTTTACTTCTCTTAGTCCCCACCCATAGCCATACAGGTTTATCTCATCCTTTTTTCCCCATACTCAAAGCCATGCAGATATCACTGCATCTGCCTTGTTACACTGCTGTCATTGTTTTAATTAATATTGATCTTTAGTCAGTATTGTACTCATTTATTCTTATACTATTCTGTGCAGAAACTTACTTTTACCCGTTTACAGCAATGCATCATGCTATTGTCTAGCTAGACTTCTTTCTTCTGCACTGTTTTCCTCTCAGTAAATTACCAGCTTTCTTGTTTTTATCCCTAGCCCTTTTCAACAAAGTTAATTTCATTATCTTTTTCATAGAAGATCACTGTTTGAGCCTTTTCTTATTTGCAATGGTGATGGACAGGTTGACAGACGAGATCAGACAGGAGTCCCCGTGGACTATGATGTTTGCAGATGACATTTTGATCTGTAGTGAGAGTAGGGAATAGGTGGAGGAGACCCTGGAGAGGTGGAGATATGCTCTAGAGAGAAGAGGAATGAAGGTCAGCAGGACTAAGACAGAATATGTGTGTGTGAATAAGAGGGAGGATAGAGGAATGTTGAGGATGCAAGGAGTAGAGGTGGTGAAGGTGGATGAGTTTAAATACTTGGGATCAACAGTTCAGAGTAATGGTGAGTGTGGAAGAGAGGTGAAGAAGAGAGTACAGGCAGGATGGAGTGGGTGGAGAAGTGTGTCAGGAGTGATTTGTGACAGACGAGTACCAAGGGAACGTCTACAAGAGGGTAGTGAGACCAGCTATGTTATATGGGTTGGAGACAGTGGCATTGACAAAAAGACAGGAGTTGGGGCTGTATGTGGCAGAGTTAAAGATGTTAAGATTTGCACTGGGTGTGACGAGGGTGGACAGGATTAGGAATAAGTATATTAGAGGGTCAGCCCAGGTTGGAAGGTTTGGATACAAAGCCAGGAGGCAAGATTACGTTGGTTTGGACATGTACTGAGGAGGGATGCAGAGTATATTGGGAAAAAGGTGCTAAGGATGAAACTGCCAGGTTAACAGGAAAAGAAGGCCTAAGATAAGTTTTATGGATGTGGTGAGAGAGGACATGAAGGTGGTTGGTGTGACAGAGCAAGATGCAGAGGACAGGAAGAAATAGAAACAGATGATCTGCTGTGGCGACCCCTAACGGGAACAGCCGAAAGAAGAAGATTTCATAGAAGATCACTGTTACAGTAAATTGTACTTGGGTCTTCCCTGCCCTATATGTCATCATTTTGATTCAGGAGTTTCATGAGCTGTGCATCAGTTTATATTTCATAATTTTGATTCAGGAATTTTGTGACCTGTGCATCAGTTTATATTTTATCATTTTGATTCAGGAGTTTCGTGACCTGTGCATCAGTTTATATTTCAACATTTTGATTCAGGAGTTTCATGAGCTTTGCTTCAGTTTATATTTCATCATTTCGATTTAGGAGTTTCATGACCTGTGCATCAGTTTATATTTCATCATTTTGATTCAGGAGTTTCGTGAGCCGTGCATCAGTTTATATTTCATTATTTCAATTCAGGAGTTTCGTGACCTGTGCATCAGTTTACATTTCATCATTTCAGTTCAGGAGTTTTGTGACCTGTGCATCAGTTTATATTTCATCATTTTTGCTTTATATTTAATCCTTTCTGCTAAACCTCAAATAAACACCTTTAAATCCATCTATTTAATTTGCTCCTTCCTCCCTCCTGGAAACAACATTAATACTCTTGAAAATTTACTTATTTGGCTCTCCACTTACCTACCTCAAGAAACAATAGTGCTGGGTGACTTTAATATAGACTGGACTACTTGTAGCTCACCCAAGCCTACTATCCATATTAACCTATACCAATTTTCCGAAATCATTACCTGCCCCACTAGAATCAATAAACCCAACAACAAAGAAAGCACCCTAGACTGGATCCTAGTTAACAATCACCCCTCTATATATAAAACAGGTACTCTTCCTGATGACCTCAGTGATCATTCACTGACCTATGTCATCAGACAAAGACTCAATATATCCAACTCTAATTTCTTTAGG
This sequence comes from Protopterus annectens, assembly GCF_019279795.1. Taxonomy (NCBI): domain Eukaryota; kingdom Metazoa; phylum Chordata; order Ceratodontiformes; family Protopteridae; genus Protopterus; species Protopterus annectens. The sequence goes on from NC_056746.1 coordinate 102,586,476, forward strand.
ACTATTCAATCCAATAAAAATTTTAACCTTGAATGCTTCCAGGCTGAACTTAAAGCATGTGACTGTTCACCACTGAAACACCTCCAACTAGAGGAGGCAGTTTCATACTTTAACAGTAAATTCTAGACTATCATGCCCCCTTACGCGCTATCAGAATTAGGACTAAATCTGATCCATGGCTTACAAATGAAACCAGATTGAAAATCTCATAAAGAAACAAAATCTGGGCCAAATGGAGAACTTCTAAAAACCCAACAGATCATCTAGAATTTAAACAATTCAGAAATGCTCCTAAAAGATCTATAATGTCTGACAAAAAAATTCTACTTTCAGCTCCAGCAGACCCACAAACATAAACAACAAAAATTCTGGTCAGGCATAAACAAACTCTTACACCCAGGTCACACCAAAACACCAACCCCATCAGATACCACCAGTAACAATCCTACGCATATTGCCAAAGCCTTTGATACTTTCTTTACTGAAGCTATCCAGTCACTAGCAAACTCTCTACCCCCTGTTAAACTATGTCTGCCGTCCACCTCATCTAGCTTACTACCATCATTCTACCTACAACCAGTTAATACATCTCTCATTTGCACCCTTCTCCTGAAACTAAAGCCATGCACACCTTCAGCAGACCTCCTACCAGCCGAATACCTGCAAAAAGCAGCCAATGTTGTAGCCTGTCCCATTTCTATCCTAATAAATAGAACAATTTCTTAAGGAACTATCTCATCTATCTGGAAAATCTCCCATATCATCCCTTTACACAATGGTGGGAACTCCACTGACCTTTATAACTTTTGACCAATTGCTTTACTCTCTCTCTCCCTTAGCAAAAATAATGGAAAAATGTATCCACCGACAACTACTCAACCACCTTCTCCAAAATAACTTACTAGCTAGCTGTCAGCATGGATTTGGGCCATTCCATAGTACCACCTCTGCCCTTTTATCCTTTTCTGACTGCATCAACAAAAATCTTAATAACAACACTCTATCTTCTGTACATTTCATTGACCTCTCAAAAGCTTTTGATATGGTTAACCATCAGCTTCTTATTAATCTACTTAAATCTCTCTCGATTCACTAGCACTAAAATGGTTCTATTCCTACCTGGAGAACTGCCAACAAGCTGAGCTGTGGGATAACACACTATCCACAAATCTTCCTGTCTCCCTAGGTGTACCTCAAGGTTCTATTTTGGGCCCCCTCCTATTCTCAATTTTTATTAATGACCTCAACGATTCCTCAAGCTATCTGCATACAATATGCTGATGATTCAACATTAATATGCTCTGCTACTTTATTATCAGAACTCCAATCCCTCACTCAAAAGGTACTGAACATTGTGGAAGACTGGTTCCTACAGTGCTGCCTACTCCTGAACCCCCCCAAAAAACAAATTATTGCTCTTTAATCCTACAAAAAAGTCCACACAAATAGACTTCACAGTGTTATCCAGTAATGGTACTGCTATATCTCCTGACCCAACTACCAAACTCTTAAGAGTAACAATTGATAATAGTCTGACCTTTGACACACATAAACAACACAATAAAATCAGTGAACAGAAAGCTAGGCTCACTTTATAGGATTAAATCCTTCCTTACTCCTACAGCTAGAACTACTATTGCTCACACCCATCTTATCTCTACCCTCCTCTATGCCTCTCCAATTTATACCAATCTTTCCAAAAGCAACCTCAACAAACTTACAAACTCATACAACAACATTGCCAGATTTGCCACAAGTTCCCCATTTAGAACCCACCATTGTCATAATCTAACCTGGGTTGGCTGGAACTCTATAATCAACTTCTCTTTTACCAGCTTACTATCATGCAAAAGATCCTCCACCATCCTAGTAACACACCTATACTTACTAGCCTGGTTACCCCCTACATAAATCTATCTACCCTATGCTCAGCAAAGAAATTGCAAGTATCAATACTTAAGTCCTATGATAAGGCTGGTGACTCTCTGTTTTCCAGCACCGTGGGGAAAACTTGGAACCTGCTCTCAAAAGAACTCTCATCTCTTTCCTCTACACCACTCTCCAAGAAGCAACTGGAAGAATACCTTAAAAATAACTGGCTATGTCCATGCACTAACCCAGATTAATCACTTCCATCCTTCATACTTTGTCTAAGTTTATCTCACTACTGTTTTTGCTATGCACTCCTTCCTATTAACCTCTGAATGTATTTGGTATTAGCTAATAAAGTTATGTACTAGATTAGAGTACCATAGAAGGTACTATAGTAGTTTGTCCTTTCTTAGCATACTCTCTATAGTATAGTATGTATTTGTTTATATCTCTTGTTTATATTATTTCTCTATTTGTCTTGTAAAATGTTTGTTGATTTATTGATGTTTACCTATCATCTAAATAACTTGTATTGCCTTGCCTTAAATACATATTGTATCTATATGTCTAGTAACTGTTAGTGGAACTTTTCTCCCTGGCCTCTACTGAAAATGGACATATATCCAGTTGGACTAGCCCGGTCAACAAATGTAAAATAAATAAATAAAATAATTTCGATTCAGGAGTTTCATGACCTGTGCATCAGTTTATAGGTTCATAGGTTCATACTAGGCTATCTGCCCGAGGGCATTTACAAGCCTAGCCCATAGTTTTGTGGCTTACGCCACCCCTTTAGTATGGGGAACTATACCCATTATTTTGCTGTGCCTCTTTTGAGCAGTGACACTGAGGTAATCCCTGGGGTATATCTGCGATCTCCCATCCATTGGTCAAGATTTCTCTTGAACAAGGCCAGCGAGGTGCTCTGCCTCACATATACCGGGATTTTATTCCACAGCATAGGGAGTCTTTGGGTGATGAATCTATCCCTCCAGCACGTCCTATTAATAGCCGTGTCGAGGTTTAAGTCTCCCGCCCTTGTGGCTCTGACGGATCTAAATTTTTTGAGGTGAAGCATATTCATCAAATCTGGGTTTGACATGGCCTTGTATGTTAGGCAAAGGTCACCTCTGAGCAAGCGGTAAGCGACTGAATAGAGCTGGAGTTCTTTCAGTCGGGCAGCATAGGACAGATGTTTGAGACCCTTTATCCTTTTGGTGAGGAACTTTTGTGGCCTCTCCAGCTGCTGCAAGTGTCGGGTCAGATACATTCCGAATGGGGCATTGTACTCAATCATTGGTCTGATGAGTGATGAGTATAGGGAGACTATGACCTCCCTTGATCTAGATGAGAATCCCTTCATGATAAGGTGGGCAATGTAGAAGGTCTTCCTAACTACTTTAGCTACATGGGTGTCGAATGACAGACTACTATCAACCTGGGTCCCCAGGTCCCTGATAACTTCTTCTGTGCTCAGTGGATTGCCACCTATTTGGTAGCTAGGGGTAACCTTGTTTTTCCCGAAGGGTATGACTATGCATTTTTGGCATTTAACTTTAGGCCATGGCTCTGGCACCAGTTATCCGTTTCTGTGAGACCCTTCTGAAGGATATCTGTGTCAGATGTGTTTTCTACTATGGCGCCCAGTTTGCAGTCATCTGCAAACTTTGTCAGCCATAACCCTCCTGTGTTTGCTTGTACTTCGGAAAAGTAGATGCCAAACAAGAGTGGGCCCAGGACTGAGCCCTGTGGTACACCACTTGTGACAGGCTTTGAGTCTGACATGGCGCCAGCAACTCTGACCCTGTGGGTTCTGTCACTCAGCCAGTTTGCAACCCATCTTGTGATGTATGGGTTAACATTTAAGCTGATGAGTTTTTCAATGATACCCGAGTGGGGTATTGTATCGAAGGCCTTCGCCAGATCGAGGTAGGCTGTATGGACTGCCTTTCCTCATCAATGGCTTTGGTGACTGTTTCAAAAGTCAACCAAGTTTAGAAGGCATGATCTGCCTTTGACAAAGCCAAACTGGGATGGATCCAAAGTCTGCAAATTCCCTATGTCTTTATTTATGAGGTCCATTATGATCCTCTCCATGGCTTTGCAGATAAGGCTTGTCAAGCTAATGGGCCGGTAATTTCCAGGGTCGGTGGAGGCACCGCCTTTGTGAAGTGGGACCACAGTTGCAGTGCGCCACTCCTGGGTACGTATCCAGAGGTAAGACTATGATTAAACAGCTGTCCTAGCTGTGGGTTTAATTCCTCGTTGAGTTCGTGGAGCACACAGCCGGGGACACCATCAGGTCCCATGGATGCTGTGTTTTTTGCTTTGGAGAGAGCAGTTCTCACTTGGGCGTTGGAGATGTTTGGGGGCTGCAATCGCTTGGTATAGATATCTCTCCTTTTGGGGAGGGGAGAAGTTTGCACTGAACCTGTCAGCCAGTATGTTGGCAATGTCTGTAGGATCAGTAATCTTCACATAATTTTGAACTAGTTCTGAGCATATCTGGGAGTTTCCTCCCAGATTTCTAACATAGCTAAAGAAGGCCTTATGATTGTCTTTTGAGTCTTTAGCTATTTTTCTCTCAAAATTTGCTTTGGATGATTTTATGAGAGCTCTTAGTTTTTTACTTATAGTGATCAAGGGTGTCTTATCTTTTAAGGATTTTGCTCTATCTTGTAGTAGCTTCCTCCTTTTGTTGTAGAGTTTGTTTATGGCTGGGGTCCACCAGACTGGACGCTTGCCTTTGGTACAAAGAGTCTTTGTTTTGCTTGGGATTGCCTTATCCATGCAGTCCTGCAGGTGCTGGTAGAAGGCATTTGTAAGTGATTCAGCGGCTTGAGTACTGTTTTCCGCCGGCTCGGGGCCTTAAAGGAGACCACACTAGTCTTTAGAAGTGTGAAGTCGGCTTCGAGAAGTTCTTTACTGTGGTCTTTTTATTTCAGGTGGGGTGGGATGAGGACCTCCAGCGAGATTAGTTTGTGATCTGATCTCACCAGTGAGGGGTATACTTCGGTGTTGAACATTGTGCTCCCATGTTCGTGATGATGAGATCAAGTATGTTTTCTCCTCTTGTGGGGATGGTGACTAGTTGTTCCATGGCATTTGAGTTTATGAATTCCAGGAACTTTTGGGCTAGGGTGTTTGGGCTTGAGTAGTGTTCCCAGTCTATATTAGGGTAATTGAAGTCACCTAGTATGATGGTGTTTGGTGATACATTTATCCCTCTAGTGTTTTCAGGAAGGCCATGTGAGGTTCCTGAGTTTGTGAGGGTGGCCTGTAACATGCTACAATTTGCAGAGCAGTCTTGCCTATGGTTAATTGCACCTGGATGGTCTCCGATGCATCGTGTTGCCACCAGTCTTGAGGTGTGGGTGTCTTTGATGAATATGGATACCCCCCCTCCTTTCTTGGTATTGTCTGGATTTTGGGGCCGGAATGCATGATAAGAGGTAAAACCTGATAGTGCTGGGGTGCTCTCAGGAGCCTTGAACCAGGTTTCTGTCACTGCACAGACATCGATGTTCTCCATACTGAGAAGGGCCTCGAGTGCGTGCATTTTGAGATTTAGACTTCTGGCATTGAGCAGCATTACCCTTAGTTTTTTTCTTTTTTGTGTTCTAGGGTGGTAGGTTTAGAATTTGAGCCTTGCCTAAAAAGGCACTATGGGGGTGGCAAGAGCCTTTGCCAATATCCGGAATCCCAGGGGTGACAGGTGCAAGCCGTCCCTTGCGAAGCAGCGTGGCTTGTCTAGCATGTCATCCCAGGCAGACAGACATTGGATCCCCTTTGAATGACACCAGAGTTTAAGCCAATTGTTAAAGCTGATCATCTTATCTCTGTATTGTGGCATCATTCTTGGTGAAGGTAGGATACTGCTCAAGGTCAGGGTCATACCTGCCTGGGCTACATAATCAGAGAGCTCCTCAATGTCTCTTTTCATGTAGTCCAAGGAGGTACGTCTCAGGTCGTTTACACCAGCGTGGACAATGACTGAGTCGTATTTGTACCTGCTGTTGAGAGACCTGAGTGCTTGCGTTATGTGGCGGATTCTAGCGCCCGACAGGCAGCTTACTGTGACCTTCTCCTTACTCAGTCTGGTGAGCGGGACGTCAGTGTGTCTGACTATGGAGTCACCAATGACTAGTGTGTCTGGCATTGTGTTTGGCCTTAAGGGCTGTGACTGTTTGACACTCTGACTGTGAGGTCTATGTGTTGCAGGTGTTGTGTTCTGAGGTGGTGGTTGTTTGGGTGTCTGCTTTGGTGGCCTCTGCTGTTTTGGTGGATTTTTCAACAGAGCCCATGAGTATGTCTTTGTGTGTTTATGTGTATGATTTGAGGTTGTGATGGTACTATGTGAGACTGGGTCTATAGTGTGTGTGGTAACCTTCTCCTCCTGACTGGTCTTGCCAGTCCTATGTTGAGAGAGCTCAGCCTCCAGTTTGGCCGTATAGTTGCATCTCTCGCATGTATTTGTGTTTTGTGGGAGGAGGAGAGGGTTGTCTGTGTACATGAGGCAATTGTAACATTGCCTCAATATTCCCAGGTTCACCAGCTGAGCAGGAGAGGACACTAGCAACTGATCCCTCGACATGCTAGAAGGACTAGACAAAAAACTTTAAAAGAGATTCCGGGGATGTGGGTGACCGAGAAATGGGGGTTTGCCTTTTTGGGGTGCTATCTATAAGAGTGCCGTATCAAGGTAATAAGTACTGTAGGAGCAAGTGCTAGGTTTAACAGATAGAGAAAAGTCTACTTGGAGTCAAGTAGAGATGATCTTTTTAGGTATTAGAGAAAGTGCTAGTAACAGGGATGCTTAAAGGTAAGATTGAAAAGAATGCACTCTGCAGTGTGCACTAGAGAAGTTAGATATGAAAGTAGGTAACTTGAGTTTTACCTGTTTAAAAAGTTAAGGTTTAGTGGAGAGTTACTATTTTTAAAACAGCAAGATGGACTGAAAGGGGTGGTTACTTTTGTATTTTGGTACTATGAGATACTGTAGGATGGCCAATAAATTTAAATAATTGAAGGGGTGGGATTTCAAAAGTGATGGTTTTGTGATTACTCACATAAGCCAGTGAAAGTAGAGAGAAATGAGATATATGGTCAGATTAACATAAGAGGCGGGCAACTAGAAAGACAGTGGTATTTAACAAGACAACTCATTTCAGTTCAGGAGTTTCATGACCTGTGCATCAGTTTATATTTCATCATTTCAATTCAGGAATTTCGTGACCTGTGCATCAGTTTATATTTCATCATCTTGATTCAGGAGTTTCATGAGCTGTGCATCAGTTTATATTTCATCATTTCGATTCAGTAGTTTTGTGACCTGTGCATCAGTTTATATTTCATCATTTCAATTCAAGAGTTTCATGACCTGTGCATCAGTTTATATTTCAACATTTCGATTCAGGAGTTTCATGAGCTTTACATCAGTTTATATTTCATCATTTTGATTCAGGAGTTTCATGACCTGTGCATCAGTTTATATTTCATCATTTCAATTCAGGAGTTTCATGATCTGTGCATCAGTTTATATTTCATCATTTTGATTCAGGTATTTTGTGACCTGTGCATCAGTTTATATTTCATCATTTCAGTTCAGGAGTTTTGTGACCTGTGCATCAGTTTATATTTCTTCATTTCGATTCAGGAGTTTCATGAGCTTTGCATCAGTTTATATTTCATCATTTTGATTCAGAAGTTTCATGACCTGTGCATCAGTTTATATTTCTTCATTTCAATTCAGGAGTTTCATGACCTGTGCATCAGTTTATATTTCATTTCGATTGAGGAGTTTCATGAGCTTTGCATCAATTTATATTTCATCATTTCGATTCAGGTATTTTGTGACCTGCACATCAGTTTATATTTCATCATTTCGATTCAGGAGTTTCATGACCTGTGCATCAGTTTATATTTTATTATTTCGATTCAGAGGTTTCATGACGTGTGCATCAGTTTATATTTCAACATTTCGATTCATGAGTTTCATGAGCTTTGCATCAGTTTATATTTCATCATTTCGATTCAGGAGTTTCATGAGCTTTGCAACAGATTATATTTCATCATTTTGATTCAGGAGTTTTGTGACCTGTGCATCAGTTTATATTTCATCATTTCAATTCAGTAGTTTTGTGACCTGTGCATCAGTTTATATTTCCACATTTTGATTCAGGAGTTTCATGAGCTTTGCATCAGTTTATATTTCATCATATTGATTCAGGAGTTTCATGACCTGTGCATCAGTTTATATTTCATCATTTTGATTCAGGAGTTTCGTGACCTGTGCATCAGTTTATATTTCATCATTTCGATTCAGGGGTTTCATGACCTGTGCATCAGTTTATATTTCTTCATTTCGAATCAGGAGTTTCATGAGCTTTGCATCAGTTTATATTTTATCATTTCGATTCAGGTATTTTGTGACCTGTGCATCAGTTTATATTTCATCATTTCGATTCAGGAATTTCATGAGTCGTGAATCAGTTTATATTTCATCATTTCAATTCAGGAGTTTCATGACCTGTGCATCAGTTTATATTTCATCATTTTGATTCAGGAGTTTTATGAGCTTTGCAACAGTTCATATTTCATCATTTCGATTCAGGAGTTTTGTGACCTGTGCATCATTTATATTTCATCATTTCGATTCAGGAGTTTCATGACCTGTGCATCAGTTTATATTTTATCATTTTGATTCAAAGGTTTCATGACCTGTGCATCAGTTTATATTTCAACATTTCGATTTAGGAGTTTCAAGAGCTTTGCATCAGTTTATATTTCATCATTTCGATTCAGGAATTTTGTGAGCCATGCATTAGTTTATATTTCTTCATTTCAATTCAGGAGTTTCATGACCTGTGCATCAGTTTATATTTCATTATTTCAAATCAGGAGTTTCATGAGCTTTGCATCAGTTTATATTTCATCATTTCGATTCAGGAGTTTCATGACCTGTGCATCAGTTTATATTTTATAATTTCGATTCAAAGGTTTCTTGACCCGTGCATCAGTTTATATTTCAACATTTTAATTCAGGAGTTTCAGGAGCTTTGCATCAGTTTATATTTCATCATTTTGATTCAGGAGATTCGTGAGCCATGCATCAGTTTATATTTCATCATTTTGATTCAGGAGTTTCATGACCTGTGCATCAGTTTATATGTCTTCATTTTGATTCAGGAGTTTCATGAGCTTTGCATCAGTTTATATTTCATCATTTTAATTCAGGTATTTTATGACCTGTGCATCAGTTTTTGTTTCATCATTTCGATTCAGGAGTTTTGTGACCTGTGCATCAGTTTATATTTCATCATTTTGATTCAGGAGTTTCATGACCTGCGCATCAGTTTATATTTCATCTTTCGATTCAGGAGTTTTGTGACCTGTGCATCAGTTTATATTTCATCATTTCAATTCAGGAGTTTCATGACCTGTGCATCAGTTTATATTTCAACATTTCGATTCAGGAGTTTCATGAGCTTTGCATCAGTTTATATTTCATCATTTTGATTCAGGAGTTTCATGACCTGTGTATCAATTTATACTTCATCATTTCAATTCAGGAGTTTCATGACCTTTGCATCAGTTTATATTTCATCATTTTGATTTGGGAATTTCGTGACCTGTGCATCAGTTTATATTTCATCATTTTGATTCAGGAGTTTCATGACCTGTGCATCAGTTTATATTTCTTCATTTCCATTCAAGAGTTTCATGACCTGTGCCTCAGTTTATATGTCAACATTTCGATTCAGGTATTTTGTGACCTGTGCATCAGTTTATATTTCATTTCGATTCAGGAGTTTTGTGACCTGAGCATCAATTTATATTTCATCATTTCGATTCAGGAGTTTCATGACCTGTGCATCAGTTTATATTTCATCATTTTGATTCAGAAGTTTTGTGACCTGTGCATCAGTTTATATTTCATCATTTCCATTCAAGAGTTTCATGACCTGTGCCTCAGTTTATATGTCAACATTTCGATTCAGGAGTTTCATGAGCTTTGCATCAGTTTATATTTCATCATTTTGATTCAGAAGTTTCATGACCTGTGCATCAGTTTATATTTCATCATTTCAGTTCAGGAGTTTCGTGACCTGTGCATCAGTTTATATTTCAACATTTCGATTCAGGAGTTTCATGAGCTGTGCATCAGTTTATATTTCATCATTTTGATTCAGGAGTTTCATGACCTGTGCATCAGTTTATATTTTATCATTTCGATTCAGAGGTTTCATGACGTGTGCATCAGTTTATATTTCAACATTTCAATTCAGGAGTTTCATGAGCTTTGCATCAGTTTATATTTCATCATTTCGATTCAGGAGTTTCATGAGCTTTGCATCAGTTTATGTTTCATTATTTTGATTCAGGAGTTTCATGACCTGTGCATCAGTTTATATTTCTACATTTTGATTCAGGAGTTTCATGAGCTTTGCATCAGTTTATATTTCATCATATTGATTCAGGAGTTTCATGACCTGTGCATCAGTTTATATTTCATCATTTCAATTCAGGAGTTTCATGACCTGTGCATCAGTTTATATTTCATCATTTTGATTCAGGAGTTTCGTAACCTGTGCATCAGTTTATATTTCGACATTTCGATTCAGGGGTTTCATGACCTGTGCATCAGTTTATATTTCTTCATTTCGAATCAGGAGTTTCATGAGCTTTGCATCAGTTTATATTTTATCATTTCGATTCAGGTATGTTGTGACCTGTGCATCAGTTTATATTTCATCATTTCGATTCAGGAATTTCGTGAGCCATGCATCAGTTTATATTTCATCATTTCAATTCAGGAGTTTCATGACCTGTGCATCAGTTTATATTTCATAATTTCGATTCAGGAGTTTCATGAGCTTTGCAACAGTTTATATTTCATCATTTAGATTCAGGAGTTTTGTGACCTGTGCATCATTTATATTTCATCATTTCGATTCAGGAGTTTCATGACCAGTGCATCAGTTTATATTTTATCATTTTGATTCAAAGGTTTCATGACCTGTGCATCAGTTTATATTTCAACATTTCGATTCAGGAGTTTCAAGAGCTTTGCATCAGTTTATATTTCATCATTTCGATTCAGGAATTTCGTGAGCCATGCATCAGTTTATATTTTATCATTTCGATTCAAAGGTTTCATGACCTGTGCATCAGTTTATTTTGATTCAGGAGTTTCAAGAGCTTTGCATCAGTTTATATTTCATCATTTCAATTCAAGAGTTTCATGACGTGTGCATCAGTTTATATTTCATTATTTCAATTCAGGAGTTTCATGAGCTTTGCATCAGTTTATATTTCATCATTTCGATTCAGGAGTTTCATGACCTGTGCATCGGTTTATATTTTATCATTTCGATTCAAAGGTTTCATGACCTGTGCATCAGTTTATATTTCAGCATTTTGATTCAGGAGTTTCAAGAGCTTTGCATCAGTTTATATTTCATCATTTTGATTCAGGAGATTCGTGAGCCATGCATCAGTTTATATTTCATCATTTCGATTCAGGACTTTCATGACCTGTGCATCAGTTTATATTTCTTCATTTTGATTCAGGAGTTTCATGAGCTTTGCATCAGTTTATATTTCATCATTTTAATTCAGGTATTTCATGACCTGTGCATCAGTTTTTGTTTCATAATTTCGATTCAGGAGTTTTGTGACCTGTGTATCAGTTTATATTTCATCATTTTGATTCAGGAGTTTCATGACCTGTGTATCAGTTTATATTTCAACATTTTGATTCAGGAGTTTCATGAGCTTTGCATCAGTTTATATTTTATCATTTCGATTCAGGAATTTCGTGAGCCATTCATCAGTTTATATTTCCTCATTTCATTTCAGGAGTTTCATGACCTGTGCATCAGTTTATATTTCATCATTTTGATTCAGGATTTGCATGACCAGTGCATCAGTTTATATTTCATCATTTCGATTCAGGAGTTTTATGAGCTTTGCATCAGTTTATATTTCATCATTTCGATTCAGGAGTTTTGTGACCTGTGCATCAGTATATATTTCATCATTTTGATTCAGGATTTGCATGACCAGTGCATCCGTTTATATTTCATCATTTTGATTTAGGAGTTTCATGAGCTTTGCACCAGTCTCTGTGAAAATGAAGCTTGGCATTGCATCACATTTTATGAGCCTTGATTAGTGTCTGAGATTTCCATACAAATCTGTATTGCTAGGATTGTTCTTCAGTTCTTACCTGTTTGATTTCTTCATATCCCTCTTTAATATCAGGGTGTGTGTTTTTATACATTGTCTTGTGCCCTTTGACCATTTATTTTTTCTTCTCAGATCTCAAAATGGATAAAGTGACTTATCAACTGAAGTTGCAGAAATGTAAGAAATATGAATCTACCTCTTTTATTCCAAATTCTGGAGAGGGTGCTACAATTTGAATGACTCACAAAAGCAGGAATTTGAAGTGCAAAATTGTTCTCAGAAGCCACCGTACTTCCAAAAGACCTTGGTAGCACCTTTGTCATTACTCAAGTTTTATAGCCTTTATGATCATGATGGATCAAAAGATTTTACTGGAAAATGCACCTAACAGTGCTGGAATGTTTACACAGGCTAGCTCCTAGCTATTTCCAGTGCAGCCTTAATTTGACTCTAAATATTTGCAAGAGACTGTTTCATTTTGATACAGAAAACTGTACTGAACAGTGGTGAGTTACATCAGAGCCTTAAATGGGCCAGTGCCTTTCTAGAAAAGAATAGAAAAACTTGAACTTTTCTTGGTACCTGTGAAAGTTAGAGGAAAAGAAAAATAACTCCTTTTCCATATTTTTCAACCATGGAGGAGGATTTCTATGAAAACAAATTTAATTATTCTTCTCTGAAGAATCTGATAAGGAAACATTTTCTTCTTAATCTTCTTCCTTCCCAATGGAAGAGATATTCCCTAACAGAAACAATAAATGTTATGGTGGAGTTTTTTGGTAGTGCTGTGTGCAATTCTTCATTCTTAGAAACAAAGATGTATAGAATTGATTTGGCTTCCAAATGCAAGGTGGAGTGTTATTCTATTTTATTTACTATTAACTGTGTTATAAATGCAAGTAATGTTCATATTCACAATCTCCACCACATAAAAAGGCTACTACACTCCTTTTGACAGATTGGATTTATATAATGCTTACAAAGCTGGTCCTGCAATTGTTTACTTTTCAGTATCTAAGGAAAGTGAGGAAAACAATTCCTGTGGCATCTTTTCCATAGAATAAAGTATTTAAATTACAAGATAAATGTGGCAAAAAGTTTATTTATTTATTTGACATTTCTTAACAGGGATAGTCTATCTGAGCAGAAGCCCTTTTTCAGGGGAGGCCCAGGGAGAAAAGCTTCACAGTACAAGTTAGCTAGAAAATTTACAAAATTGAAGATGAATACAGTGAAGGTTTTACAATAAAACAGTTAAGCAAATGTAGATAAATTTCCACAGTACACTATAGTAAGAAGCACTATAACATTGAAGAAAAAAACATAGCAAAGAAATATACAATAAAACATTTGAACGAATTTACATTATACATTTGGTTATCTTCAGAAGGTAATTGTATAAGACAGAGCAGTTAAGTGAGTTATGGTAGCAGGAAAGGGAGGAATAGAGAGGACAGTGATATAGAGAGGGGGTGGGTTCATGTGGGATGATTACAGAGGCAAATCCATGTGCTATTAAGGTACTTTTTGAGAGTTTTCTTGAATTCGTGAATGCAGGAAATGTTTCTAAGGTTCATGGGGAGCTTGTTCCATGCAACAACAGGGAAGTAGCTGTAGAGATTCTGTCCAATAGATTTCTCATGTTTGTGAATTTGTAAAAGACATTGGTCAGAACTTCTGAGGGATTGAGGGGGCTTATAGAGGGAGACAAGTGAGGAAATGCTAGGGCGAGAGGAAGGCTTATTCAAATAGTTTGCATAATGAGAAGTTGGGTAAATAAGAGTTGGTTAGGAAACTCTAGCCAGCTGAGTGTCTGGACAGCGTGACAGTAGTGTGATCTTGAGGGCAGATTGACTGAAAATCTAGCAACTTTGTTGTAGGTGGTTTCAAGTTTGGAAACTAGTGAAGGCTGTTGGTTAAAATTTGAGAGCTGTAAAAGAGGTTGGGGAGAAGATAAGCTTGGGCTAGTAAGATTCTGTTTCTGTAGAGCAAACCAAGCTTTTGGTGGATTTTCTTGATGCAGTTAAGTTCATGAAGGTCAAATTTTAGTTGATCGTCACTATTACTACAAGCAGTTTAGTGTGTGATTTGGCTATGATTGTAGTGTTGTTGAGGGAAGAGACGGTGAATGAGGATTTAAGATGGGAAAGGGATTTTGGAAGGAATAGAAGTTTTGTCTTTTTAGGGTTTAGTATGAGTTGGTTGTTAGTAAGCCATGTTACAGTGAGGATGAAAGATGTTTGTGTCAGGGTTAGTAGGTCAGTGGGATTGTCAGCAATAGAAATTATGGTGGAGTCATCTGCGTACTGTAAAAATGTTAAAAAGGAGGGGGCCTAAAATAGAGCCTTGAGAGACACCCATTTTGATGGGGAGAAAAGGAGAAAGAGCAGAGAGACATTTTACAGATTGCAGTCTGTCTGAGAGGTAACTAGTGAACCAGGCGATAGTTGCTGAAGAGAGGCTGAGTTGAGAGACTTTGGAGAGGAGGATGGGGTGAGAGACAGTGTCAAAGGCTTTGGAGAGATCTAAAAAAATGCAGAACACTAGTTTATCATGGTCTCTAGCTAGGGAGATGGAGTTAGTAAAGGAAATAAGTGCAGTAGTGGTGCTATGGTGGGGACGGAAGCCATGTTGAGTAGGGGTAATTAAGTTTTCACGAGTAAGATGAGCAGAGATTTGCTTATAAACACAGTGCTCAAGAATTTTGGAGAGGGGAGAAAGTATGGCAATAGGTCAATAATTAGAGAGCTCAACAGAATTTCCACCTTTGTGGATTATTGGTATAGTGTGGAACTTTTTCCAGAGAGCAGGAACAGTGGATTCACTAACTGAGCAGTTTGAGGATGGAGACAGGATATGCAATGGAGTCAGCAAGCAGCTTTTAGGAAGAGAGGTGGCAGGTTGTCAGCTGAAGAGGAACCCGGTTTAAGTTTGATAAGAGTTTTTTTGATGTAGCTGGTTGAAATGGGATTTAGTGAGAGAGAACTGTTTTGCAGTTGGGGGTGGTAGGGGGTGTGGGACTGGTTGGGTGGACAGTTTACATAAGTTTGCTGATGGTATCTATGAAGTATGAACTGAAAATGGACGCAGTTTCAAGGGGTGTGTTATTGGGGCAAGGGTTGGAAGTTGAAGGATTTCCTGGGTGGAGACTTTTGTTGACAGGATTCCAAAATGTTTTAGGGTCCTGGGTTCAGTATCTTGGGTGAGAGGTAGTAGTTCTTTTGTCAGAGTATATGTGTTTTTTGGTTAAATTTCGTAGTTACTTATATTGCCAAAAATCCATTGTAGGATTTGTTCTAATAGGGGTATGTTCTGTCCATGGGGTATATAGATGGCAACTATGGTTAGAGTTTTATGATTGTTGAGTTTGCAGTTGGCAATAATGAGTTTAGCTGGGTGAAATCTAGAACATTTCGAGTTAGAGCATTAAATCTTTGACACATTGTTTCTTTTCATAATTCCACATTAGAGTACATTTAAGAACATTTACACTCTGTTCCTTGTAGTAATGTCACTCACAAAATAGAAAATCTACTTGCAGCTGCAGACAAAGCAGAAGTATAAACACTAATATGTGCTTATGATGCTGTGAATGCTGCACCAAGATCTGCTATGTCAGGGCTAGTCTGAAAAGAGCAAAACTGCTGGATGCTTATTCAGTAGTACCTTCAATATCAGTTTCAAAAGATTTTCGCTACAGATAAGAAGCCATCTTATAAGAAAGAGATTTTTTCCAAGCACTTTAGTAAACAGAAGCAATTCAAAGGAACGCAGTCCTACTTCACCTCAGGTTCATCATGAAAGGGCAGATACAGTGAGGGAGACTGATTGCTGTCTCCTGGTGACCCTCTTCCTCGTTACCTGGGGGAGACAAGTTTCAGTAAGCATCGTTCTGCCTAGCAGCAGACAATCACAGACAGCAGGTGCTGTGAAAAACTGAAGTATTAGTAGAATTTGTTCAGAAACCACAAGGGCATGTGCCAGCATAACACTGTCTCATCATGTGCACGTGTTCCTTCAACTGAAGCATTTGGTTCTGGAAAGACAGTAAATAAAAGGGTTTCCTTCAGTTAAAGAGGGCAAGGTTTTTAACTAGGCTGTTTCTGGCTCTGGAAAAGGAAGCACCTTATGACTAGTTCTACATTCATCACATCTGCACAAGTTCAGAAGTACAAAACCATTGAGAATAGTGACTGTGGTAACTTCACTTCCTTTCATGCATCGTCTCTTACATGGCTACACTGGACATGGAAGATGCAGATCTTTGTATTTTAGTGAGGCATTTGCAAAAGGAAGACAGTCTTAGATTTCTAATAGCTCATCCTCATTTCCAGTTCTCAGCTCTGTCATTAAGGCAAACTACAGCCCCAAAAGTATTTATTCAATGTTTAGCTCTAGTGTAACAAAAAAAGTGTTTTGCTCTAGTGTTTGCAAATCTTACAAAGCAAATCATTAACTGTTTTCCCTTGCTGGATGATTGTTTGATAGTA
The DNA here is from genome assembly GCF_019279795.1 of Protopterus annectens. Classification (NCBI taxonomy): domain Eukaryota; kingdom Metazoa; phylum Chordata; order Ceratodontiformes; family Protopteridae; genus Protopterus; species Protopterus annectens. The sequence continues at coordinate 102,603,029 of NC_056746.1, forward strand.
ACAAAACCAAATAACTTAACACATTATCTCTGGCCATTGCATGTTTCAGTTCTCTAGGAATAGCAATATATTTCAATAAATCTTGATATTCTTCATATGGATTATTTGCTGCAGTAGCTTGAGCTAAATGAGTTATATCCTACTAAAAATGTAACAGCAAACTAGCTTCCAAAGATTTCAAGACACCTTCCACATGCCCACATTTTTAGTCAGCTCAAGCTTAGCCGACTAAAAAGTCAGGTTTGGATGCCAAGCCCTTCAGAGCTTTTGTACTGCCAAAGACTGCTTCTCTTGCGAGTTTTCAAAGAATGACAGCTGGCTAATTCTGTTGCTGGACAGGTAAGTTCCCTTTGAGGAAAAATCCTTCAGCTTAACTTTTTATGATGGTATCTTAGAATTTTAGGGTTCATGGCTTCTATGAGTTTCATGATTCCTCTCGCAGAGTTGAACACGAGGAAAAATTCAATGGTTTTTAAGTCTGTTTGGAACTAATATTCCCATCCACTGGACTTTCAAATTTAAATTCTGGGCTTTTTGATAAAAGAACTGCTTTAGTGGAAGGAACAAATTACTTTCAGTCCAGGTCTCCCATTTTCTGTCACATCTTCTGTTTAGTCACATAAATGTTTACAATATATTAGCTGTAATCCATGTGATAGGATCTCTTCACCATCTCTGGTCCCCAGGACCCTTAAACAAAATTATAAATAACACCACAGTGATGTCTTAAATAAACAGGAGGTCACCAAGTCTTAACCTGTCAGCAGGCTAGTTATGATACTTCAACTACCCGAATATAGACTGGGAACATTACTCAAGCCCTAACTTTCTAGCCCAACGGTTCCTGGAGTTCATAAATTCAAATGCCATGGAACAGCTAGTCACTGTTCCCACGAGAGGAGAAAATATACTAGATCTCATTATCACAAACATGGGGACAAAATGCTCCACACCGGAAGTATATCCCTCATTGGTGAGATCTGATCATAAACTAATCTAACTGGAAATCCACATCCCGCCCCCACCCCAAACAAAAAAGACCACAGTGAAGAACTTCTCTAAAGCAAACTTCACACTACTCAAGACTGGTGTGGTATCCTTCAAGGCCCCTGAGACAGTGGAAACCACAACCCAAGCTGCGGAAGCCCTTACAAATGCCTTCTATGAACACCTCCAGGACTGCATGGATCAGGCAATCCCAAATAAAACCAAGACTCTTTCCACAAAGGGCAAACGTCCAGTCTGGTGGACCCCAGCCATTAACAAACTTTACAATAAGAGGAGAAAGCTATTACATGATAGAACAAAATCCATAAAAGGGAAGTCACCCCTGATCATTATTAGTAAAAAAATACGAGCACTCATAAAATCAACTAAGGCCAATTTTGAGAGAAAAATTGCCATGGATTCAAAGGACAATCATAAGGCCTTTTCCAGCTATGTTAGGAACCTGGGTGGAAACTCCCAGATATGCTCAGAATTAGTCCAAAATGATACAAAAATCACTGAACCCACAGACATTGTCAACATACTGGCAGACAGGTTCAGTGCAAACTTCACCCCCCTCTCACCCACTAAAGGAGAGATAACTATCCCAGCGGAGTGTAGCCTCCCAGACATCTCAAATGTGCAGGTGAAAGCTGCTCTCTCTAAAGCTAAAAACACAGCATCAATGGGACCGGATGGTGTCCCCGGCTGTGTGCTACACGAGCTAAATGAGGAATTAAACCCGCACATAAGGCAGCTGTTTAATCTCAGCCTTACCTCAGGATACATGCCCAAGGAGTGGCGTACGGCAACTGTGGTCCCACTCCACAAAGGTGGTGCCTCTACGGACCCTAGTAATTACCGCCCCATAAGCTTAACAAGTCTAGTCTGCAAAGCTATGGAGAGGATCATAATGGAGCTCATAAACAAAGATATAGGGGACTTGCAGACATTGGACCCGACCCAGTTTGGCTTCGTCAAGGGAAGATCATGCCTTTTGAACTTGGTCGACTTCTTCGAAACAGTCACCAAGGCCATTGATGAGGGAAAAGCAGTCCATGCAGCCTACCTTGACCTTGCAAAGGCTTTCGACACAATACCCCACTCGGGTATTGTAAAAAAACTTTCCAGCTTAAATGTAAACCCATATGTCACAAGATGGGTTGCAAACTGGCTTAAGGACAGAACCCACAGGGTTAGAGTTGCTGGCGCTATGTCAGACTCCAAGCCAGTCACAAGTGGTGTCCCACAGGGCTCGGTCCTTGGCCCCCTAATGTTCGGCATCTACTTCTCAGAAGTACAGGCCAACATGGGAGGTCTTTGGCTGACAAAGTTTGCAGACGACTGCAAACTGGGCGCCATAGTGGAAAGTGCATCGGACACGGATATCCTTCAGAAGGGACTCACGGAAACAGATAGCTGGTGCCAGAGCCATGGCCTGAAGTTAAATGCCAAAAAATGTATAGTCATACCCTTCGGGAAAAACAAGGTAACCCCAAGCTACCATATAGGTGGCAATCCACTAAGCACAGAAGAGGTTATCAGGGACCTGGGGACCCAGGTTGACAGTGGCCTTTCTTTTGACACTCACGTTGCTAAAGTGGTTAGAAAGACCTTCTACATTGCCCACCTGATCATGAAGGGATTCATATCCAGATCTAGTGAGGTCATTATTCCCCTGTACTCTTCACTTATCAGACCAATGATCGAGTACAATGCCCCATTCGGGATGTATCTCGCCCGACATCTGCAGCAATTGGAGAGACCCCAAAGGTTTCTCACCAAAAGGATAAAGGGACTCCAAAATCTGTCATATGCTGCCAGATTGAAGAAACTCCAGCTCTATTCAGTCGCATACCGTCTGCTCAGAGGTGACATGTGCCTGACAATACAAGGCCATGTCCAACCCGGAATTAATGGACATGCTCCACCTCAAAAAATCCAAATCCACCAAAACCACAAGAGCAAGCGACTCAAACCTTAGCATGGATATAAATAGGACGTGCTGGAGGGATAGATTTATCACTCAGAGACTCCCTATGCTGTGGAATAGAGTCCCGGTCCATGTGAGGCAGAGCACCTCGCTGGCTCTGTTCAAGAGAAATCTTGACCTGTGGATGGGAGATTGTAGGTTTACCCCGGGAATCATCTCTGTGTCACTGCTGGACAGAGGCACAACAAACTAATGGGTACAGTATTTTTTCATATAAGGGGTGGCGTAAGCCACAAAAATTCGGGCTAGGCTTATAAATGCCTTGGGGCAGATAGCCTAGTATAAACCTATGAACCTATGAACCTATGGTAGGTTGTGAGGTCAATCTTCAGCATTGTTTAACACTCCAAATTTCCTACATTCCATCATAGCAAAATGTAGTGGCAAATAAGCTGAGCAGGACGAGGACAGACCCTAACAGATGCAAATTGAATGAGGGGGGGTCTTCCAGAAAGTAACCCAGTTGTGGGAAACACCTTGTGTAGATCTCTTTATTTCCTTTCAAACCAGGCAACTCAACAAATTTTGTTTTAAGAATCCTTGCAAACAGATTCAGAGAACAGCTGCTTTTTTCATTTTCTAGGATAGGGATGTTCCTTTATGTATTTATATAATTTTCACTGATATGCAGGGTCATTCTAAAGATTCAGGAGGACTCTCCAAAGATCATTGTTTGACTCCCTTTTGGCCCATGTAACAGTGGTCAAGGGCAATTACCACTCCTTGCATAACCTTGCAGATTGGATCTACTCAGACGTGACAAGGGAAGCTTGATACACCCCAGTCTGAAACAACATCTCTACCTGAATGATTCAGTTTTGATCCCTTTTAAACAGCTTGTTTGTGTGAACATGGAGCAGGTACTAAAGGGTGCAAGAAAGCCTTCTACTAGAAAATGTGTGAGTAATGGTAGGAGGGTTTCTTTCAGGGCCATTCTAATAACCAAGGCCTAGTTAGGGGATTATGTACCACAGTACTACAAAATTTGTGACAGTTAATATCCTTTGGCCTATTTAAATCCGCTGTCAAGGTTTATCCGTCATCCATTTCAGCATGTCTGCCCATGGACCCTACCCTTTCCTCTCAGACATTGATCAAACTGTTCTTGAAGGGGAATTTGCATTTAAGACCACTGGAAAACAGGTGGCACCTTTTTTGGGATCTTAACTTTGTGCTGGAAGAGTTAACTATGTTTCCTTTTTAACCAGCTCATCAGGCTGATTTATGGTTCCTTACTTGAAAGGCTGTGCTACTGTCTGTTCTGATGTCTGCAAGCAAGAAGAATATATGAGTTCCAAGCTCTCGTGGTGGGGAACCCTATATGTTTTTTTTCATATAGATAGGGTTACTTTGAGAATAAATACTTCATTCAGGCTAAAAGTAATTTCAGAGTTTACTTTGAATCAAGCTGTAAGTCTGCATATATTCTTTCCTGAACCTCAGAATCCAGAAGAAAGATTCTTCATACTCTGTACTTGCACAGGCAACTTGGGTATTATCTTGACAGAACCAAGTCCTTTTAGGAAAGCTAAACAGCTATTTATCCCCTGTGATGGGACAAAGAAAGGGCAATCCAAGGCAAAATTAATTATTTTCAGATGGTTGAAACTTGCTATTGCTTTTTGTAATTCCCACTATGATAAAACACTTCCAAACAGGACAAGGCACACTGTACGAGAGCCTTGTATTCTTTGATGGAATATTGGAAACGGGTACACTCTAAAAGTATTTTACACAGCTACCTGGTCCTCTCTGCATGCTTTTACAAAGCATTACAAACTGTATTCCTTTTCCAGGTTCACAATAGGCTTTGCTATGACCCTTCTCCAGGAGATCCTGCATCCTAATCTTTCCTCCTCCCACATAGGAAAGCTATGGTAATCCACCCATAGAGCGAAGGCTATTGCAGCAGTGATTTATAGGGGACAAAGTTCAGTTGTGTAAGTTGCACTTTCCGTAACAGTCAATGTTTGATTAAATCACTGCTGCAGTAACTGTACCCTCCCTCCATCCTCCTGATTTGTATATACTTTTGTTTAGTATAGCAGTTGTGCATTTTTCCTTTGTCATACTTTTTCAGGACAGTAATCTCCCACTTTTTGTGGCAAACAAAGTCCTGAAACGTTTTGGCACCCAGATTGCTGTTTTCTTGAGTTCAAAGTAACCTGGACGCATGTGAGGGAGGGGAGTAAAAGCCTTTGAAAGACTGGCTGGTTGTTATATCCTTGGCAGGTAATAGCCCCATATAGTGTTAATGAAGCAGAGATTCAGTCAACATCGACTGTTATGGTAAGTACAAATTACACAACTGAACTTTCTCCTTGACACCATATAATTAATGCTATGTGAAAGAATACACCTTGTCACCTTGTCAAGAACATAAACCCCTATGTCACGAGATGGGTTGCCAACTGGCTTACAGACAGAACTCCCATGGTAAGAATAGCGGGCTCCAGGTCTGACACTAAACCAGTCACAAGTGGTGTCCAGCAAGGCTCGGTCCTGGGACCCCTACTGTTCGGCATATACTTCTCAGAAGTACAGGCAAACACAGGAGGACTATGGCTAACCAAGTTCGCTGATGACTGCAAACTGGTTGCCATAATTGACTCTCTGGCTGACACGGACATCCTCCAAAAGGGCCTTACTGAGACAGACACCTGGTCTCAAAGTCATGGCCTCAAGCTAAATGCCAAAAAATGCATAGTCATCCCATTTGAGAAAAGCAAAACACCCACGAATTACCACATAGGTGGAAGCCCTCTTAATATAGAGGAGGTAATAAGAGATCTGGGGACCCAGGTAGACAGTAATCTGTCTTTTGACAATCATATTGCCAAAGTAGTTAGGAAATCCTTCTATGTGGCCCATCTAATTACTAAAGGGCTCGCATCTAGAAATAAAGAGGTTATAGTGCCCCTCTACTCATTAGACCCATCATAGAGTACAATGCCCCATTTGGGATGTACCTCACAAGACACTTCCAACAGCTGGAAAGACCACAAAAGTACCTCACCAAGAGGATTACTGGTCTCAAACATATGTCCTATGCAGCCTGACTGAAAAAACTCTGGCTGTACTCAGTGGCATATTGCTTACTCAGAGGTGATCTTTGCCTGACTTGCAAAGCCATGTCCAACTCAGAATTGAAGGACATGCTCCACCTAAAGAAATCCAAGTCACTGCGAGCCACGCGCTCTAGTGAGCTAAACCTCGCCACAACAATAAATATAACATGCTGGAGGGATACATTCCTGTCAGAGAGCCTCCCCATGCTTTGGAACAAAATTCCAAATTACATCAGGCAGAGCCCCTCACTAACACTATTCAAGAGAAACCTTGACGAGTGGCTGGATAACAGAAAATACACCAGTGGGATCACATCATTGGCTCTGCTTGACAGAGTATCAGTTAATTAATCAATGGGGTAGCAAAAGCCGACACACTCTAGCTACGCTTATAAATGCCCTTGGGCAGATAGCCTAGTACCTACCTATGAACCAAAATAAATAAGAGGTGAGAATATAATTCTTAATATCCTGAAGCTACAGATTGACTCAGAATTCAGTCATGTGACACATCATTTGTAGCAGCAGTAATTCCCTTAAAAACATGTAAACTTTATAACACTGTGCATCTGTTTATGTAAGTGACAAGCCTGTTTTTTAAGTGGTAATGACTGCTGCTGAAGGATTTCTGGACTACATGCATTAATGTGTGTACCCTTTGCTGTTTTTTTTTTTAAATTAGACAGCCAGTCTCTGAAATCAAATCTTAACGTTCATACCAAAGGTGGTTTCTGAAAAAATTTGAATCAGCCTGTTCAATTCCCTGTCTGTTTCCCTACACAATAAAATAAAAAAAAGATTGATTTGACACATACTGGATGTGTGTAGACATTAGCAGTATTATAGAGAGAGAAACACTTCTTTCAGAAAGTCCTATCAGTTATTTATAGTTTATGAAAAAAGCAAACTGGAACTGGCAGTAGATAAGCAAACCATTTTCTTATGGCTGTGATATTGCATTGTTTTTTTATTGTGATAAATACAGTAAATCACTTCAAAAGGTAATGGAAGCCTCATTCCATTAGACCATCAGTTACCACTCAGGTCTTTAAAATGAATCTTCTCAAGATGTTCATCATTCTCATTGCTACAGTAGCATTTAGGCTATGTGGGCTCTGTCCTGCCCAAGAAAACTACTGGCCAGCCTCAAAAGCTCTATCTCTTTTCCACATGTCCTTTCTTCTTTTTTTTTTTTTTTTTTTACACAAATGATCCCACACTTCTTTTCTGACTGCTGATTGGTCAGCCCTAAGGAGGATAAATCAGTAGTCAGAGTAGAAAATATAATAGTCCCGTTTGGGGAACTCTTCCACACAAAATTTGTAATTATTTAATTCGTTGTTTTTTCCATCTGATTCAACAGTCAGGTTATGGGATCCAGTTAGATCCATCCTCAGCATTTTTTCAAGAGGTTGGATCCATCCCCTTACCCAAAATTCCCTCTTGTCCCCAGATTACCTCAGATCTCCTTTGCTGCTTGATGAATCAAGTCGCAATTCAAGGGCGCCTTCCCTACCTTAAAAAAAAAAAAAATATATATATATATATATATATATGTATGTATACATATATATATATATATATATATATATATATATATATATATATATATATATATATATATATATATATATATATATATATATATATATATATATATATATATATATATATATATATATATATATATATATATATATATATATATATATATATATATATATATATATATATATATATATATATATACATATATACATATATATATATATATATATATATATATATATACATATATATATATATATATATATATATATACATATATATATATATATATATATATATATATATACATATATATATACATACATATATATATATATATATATATATACATATATATATATACATATATATATATATATATATGGATTCACTAGACATTCTCAAAATACTGAAATGTCGAATTTCAGTATTTTGAGACTGAATAGTGGAAAACCCACATACCCGAAAAACCAAAACCGCGAATAGCACAATAGCGATCATTCACACAACCACACAAACTAGCACATAAGCACACACACATACACCTACCTAACTACACTAAAACAAACATAACAACACACACAAACACAACATAACACACAAACACACCTACCCTACCTATAAGCAGGGGGACAAGCCCCCCTGCACCCCACATGTAGGGGGCTGTGCCCCCCACACCCCCCTACTTATATATTCTAACTCCGAGGTTGCACTAAACACACAAAAAACACCACTACACCCACTCACACCCACTAAAATCCCTACCGAATACCGTTACACCCTTACACAAGCACCACTTACCTGAAACCCCAGATAAATCCACAAACCGCACCACATGTCACGAACACGACACCACAATAGCAGATTCTACATTTCCGCATTCGACATAGTGCAGTTTCACGTAACTGCACTTTCTACTATTCAGTCTCGACGTACTGAAATTCCACATTTCAGTATGTTGAGATTGTCTAGTGAATTTATATATATATATATATATATATATACATATATATATATATATATATATATATATATATATATATTTATTTTTGCTTAAATATTTCCTGATAGTCTTAATGTATTAGTGTTGAGTATTACTGACAATTCCATGTGGTAGAAGTTGCATTGGTTTGTCTGTAGGAGTGTGTTTGTTTTCTGTTGGTGTTTACTGTTGCTATTCTTTTGATACCATGCCACACAAGGTTGCTGGGTTTAATAAATGTACATATTGCAGGCATAAAATTCCACCCCTAGACCCTCATGCTTTTGTGTATATTGTTTAGGTGTAGTTCCCCTAAAGGTTGAGTGTGAGGCCTGCAAAGATGCTAGAAAAATGAGTCATCCAGGATGCCCCATCAAACCAGCAAGGATCCAGAGTTTATTCAAAGCTCTTTCTTTCTGAAAAAAAAAAAAAAAAAAAAAAAAAACGGGACCTCAAGCCCATTCTGGACCTAAGCTACCTCAACTAGTTTGAAAAGTCAACAATATTCTGGATGGTCATGGTTTAGTCCATTCTACCTCTTTTGTGGAAAGATGTCTTAATGTGCTTGATAAATTTTCAGTATGCAAATTATCAAATCAAGATAGTAAGGTAGTCCAGGAGGTTTCTCCATTTTCAGTTTGGAACACTGCCCTTTAGTCTCGCCACAGCCACCAGGGTGTTTACCAAATGCATGGCAGTTGTGCCAGTGCATCTCAGGCTGCAAGGCTTCCTGGAATTCCCCCCCTACGTAGATGACAGGCTTCTCACCATATCTACCAGTGATCCATTAATGTCCAAAGACATGCATCTGGAGCATTTCTCCCCGGGCCTCTGCTGAAAACAGGCTCTATGGAACCTAGTCAGACATTCCCGGTCAACAAATGTTAAATAAATAAATAAAAATAAATAAAATAATTCAGTGCACGGACTCTTCTTGCCCCACCTAGCTGCATACTTGGGATTTACGATTAACCATGCCAAAAGTTAGCTGGTACCAGCACAGATGATAGAATTCATAGGATGTCACCTGGACTCATACTTCCACAATCGAGAATTCCATCACTACATCAAATAGCTTCAGGGGTCCTTCATCATCCCAACCCTCCAGGAAGACTTGTCCTTTGACTACTGGGCTCTATTATTGCATCAGTCACACTAGTACATTAGGCAAGGTTCTACACAAGAGTCCTGCAATGGACACCTTCAGTACAGTGGTCTTTAATGTATCAAACTCTTCATACCCCAGTTCATCTCACACCAAGATGCAGGAACCACATCTGTTGGTGGTTCACCTCACCAGTACTGGCATAGGATTAATCATTCACCTTACCACCCCCAATAACCACTGTGACCACAGCTTCCCTTTCTGGAATGGGGGGGGGCATTACAAAAGGTGCATGGTTGTCAGCAGAGGCCTGTTTTTACATCAGCATTTTGAAGAAGAGGGCAATCCTCCTAGCTACAGGCATTTCAAGACTCCACCCCTACCCCAAGGATGTGATATCCATCCCGACGGACAACATGGCGGTTGTCTGGTATATCAACAAGCAAGGAGGAACCCATTCATACCCACTTAACCAAGAAAACCGTGAGAGTGTGGCAATGGGCAATGTCTTCCCGACACTTTCTAACAGAAGTGCACATCTAGGGACTTCCACTATTATATTAGACAAAATGAGCAGGTCTGTTCTTCTGCCTCATGAGTGGTCCCTCAATCAGTTAGTGGCAACATTGATTTTCAGCCATTTGGCTATATTGGCCTGAATGTATCCATAAACTCTTAAAAAGAAAAGTAAAAAGTCATGGAATTCAAAAGCCGTATAGCTGAAGCACTTGATGCCCTTTATGGGTCATTTGTATATATCAAATGGGCTTCTGTTACAGGCTTCACCGTGGAGATGGTGTTCTTTTGGTGATGTGAAGTGTTGTTTTTGTGCCAAAAGTACCTTTTGGAATTGTGGCCAAAAAGTTCAACGTTGGTCATATCAGACCATAACACATTTTCCCACATGCTTTTGGGAGACTTGATGTATTGTTTTGCAAATTTTATCTGGGCCTGGATGTTTTTCTGTGTAAGAAAAGGCTTCCGTCTTGCAACTCTACCCCATAGGCCAGATGTATGTAGAATACGGAAATTGTTGTCACATGTAGTACACAACCAGTAGTTGCCAGAAATTCCTGCAGCTCATTCAGTGTTGCTGTAGGTGTCTTTACAGCCTCCCTGACCAGTTTTCGTCTTGTCTTTTCATCAATTTTGGAGGGATATCCAGTTCTTTGCAACGTCACTGTTGTTCCATATTTTCTCCACTTTTGGATGACTGTCTTCACTGTGTTCCGTGATATATCCAATGCTGTGGAATTTTTTTTGTACCCTTCTCCTGACTAATACCTTTCAACAGTGAGATCCCTTTGATGCTTTGTAAGCTGTCTGCAAACCATGGCTTTTGCTGTAGCAGGCAAATGAGTAAATGTCTGGAAAATCCTACTAGGACAACTGAACTTTTTTGGGGGTTAATCAGAGTCTCTTTAATTGATGGCAAGTGTGTACCCAAGAAGACTGAATGCTGTAATTAAAGCAAAAGGTGCTTCAACAAAGTATTAGTTTAAGGGTGTGCACACTTATGCAACCAGCTTTTTGTACGTTTTTTATTTTTTATATTATTTCCCCTAACAGATTTGTTTGTTTTTCAATTGAATTGTACAGGTTATAGGTCACATTAAAGGTGGGAAAAGTTTTGAAATGATTTATTGTGGTCTCATTTTTTTTATATCACAAAAACCTGTCATTTTAACAGGGGTGTGTACACTTTTTATATCCACTGTAGTTATTATTTTATCCCTGGTTTGAGGATGGTAGTAGAAACCAGAACTCTGGGTGCTTCTTCATGTGGTAATTGTTTAGCTTGCAAGCATGTGGTTTGTTGTTTTGATAGAATTAATAATGTTAGATTTACACCAAAAGCTATTTTTAATTGTAGCACTGAGGGCATTGTGTATGCCTTGAGGTGCCCCTGTGGTCTGTTTTACATAGGGGAAGTAAGAGACCCTTTAAGGTAAGACTACAGGAGCACCTTAGCGATATTAAAAATAAGAAAGTTGAGAGCCTTTAACTTTGCATTTCTTGATCTGTCATGGGGGGGGGGAGGGGGGGTAATAGCTGTTTACAAAGGATGATTTTTAGAGAAAGTGAAGGTTTCAGATTTCCAGATGTTGAACAACTAAAAACAAATTGCTGTATAAAGAAACTGTTTTCATTTTGAAATATGATACACTGACACCTGCTGGATTAAATTCAGAATGTAGTTGGAAAATGCTTACTTAATGTAATTAATAGGTTCATAGGGGAGTACTAGGCTAATGGCCCTGGAGCCAACAGAAGCCTAGCCCAAGAATATTCCCAGTTGTCCTGTTGCCAGACATTAGTTCCTTGTGCCCCTATCGAGCAAGGCTGTTGAAGGGATCCCTGGGGTGAATTTCCTGTTACCCATCCACTCGTCAAGATTTTTCTTGAAGAGGGCTAGTGAAGTGCTCTGCTTGACATGAATGGGGAGTTTATTCCAGAGTATGGAAAGTCTCTGCATTAGGAACTTGTTCCTCCAGCAGGTTCTGTTTATTGTGGTGATGAGGTTGAGGTCTTTGGAGCGTGTGGTGCGGAGGGATTATGACTTTTTCAAATGAAGCATGTCTAGCAACACTGGGTCAGACATGGCTTTGTATGCCAAGCAGAGATCACCTCTAAGTAGGTGATATGACATGGAGTATAGCTGGAGTTTTTTGAGTCTGTCTGTCTGTATAGGGCATGTGTTTGACTCTTAGGTTCCTCTTTGTGAAGAATTTTTGTGGCCTCTCCAGTTGTTGCAGGTGTCTAGTGAGGTACATGACAAATGGAGCATTGTACTCTATAATGGGTCTAATGAGGGATTAGTAGAGAGGGACTATGACTTCTTTCTTCCTGGATGAGAAACCTTTTGTAATGAGGTGCCACATAGAAGGACTTTCTAACTACAGTGTCAACATAGTTGTCGAAGGAGAGGTTGCTATCTACTTGTGTCCCTAGATCTCTTATCACACCTTGGGAGTTGAGAGGGCTACTGTCAATGTGGTAGTTCATGGACACCGTGCTTTTCCTGAAGGGGATGACGATGCACTTTTTTTTTTTTTTAGCATTGAGCGTAAGACCATGGTTCTGGCAAAAGTCGGTGTCCTGTGAGGCCTTTTTGTACGATGTCAACGTCAGCTTGAGAATCAGTAATGGCTCCCAGTTTGCAGTCGTCTGCGAATTTGGTCAGCCAGAGTACTTTGGTGTTAGTCTGAACTTCAGAGAAGTAGATAACAAACAGGAGAGGACCCAGCACAGATCCCTGTGGGACTCCACTTGTGACTACCTGGTAGTCGGATTTGGAGTCCAGTACTTTCACCATGTGGGTTCTGTCTGTGAGCCAGTTGGCAGCCCATCTTATGATGTAGGGGTTAATACATAGGTTAGTGAGTCTGTCAATGATCCCTGAGTCGGGGATGGTGTCGAAGGCCTTGGCAGATCGAGGTAGGCTGTATGGACTACCTTGCCTTTATTGACTGCTCTAGTGACAGATTCAAAGAAGTCTATCAGGTTGAGCAGATATGATCTACTCCTCACAAACCCAAACTGTGAGGGGTCCAGGATTTGAAGGTTCCCTATATCCCTATTTATGAGGTCCATAATGATGCGCTCCATGGCCTTACAGATCAGGCTCGTCAGGCTGATGGGGCAGTAGTTTCCTGGGTCAGTATTCGCTCCCCCTTTGTGGAGTGGAATGACTGTAGCCAGTTGTTGAAGTCAATTTTTTTTGATTGGTCGAAGTCAATGTTTTTTAATTGGTTGTAATAACTTAACAAGATGGGGTATTTAAATGTGTCTCAGTATGTGTTTCTTTATATTCTTGAAAGGCTTTGTGCCGAGGCACTAGAGAATTTTGAATTGTATTAAAAGTTGTTTTTTTACTGGTCGTGGTGGTTTTATTGTTTTCTGTTTTTTCTGTGGTTCATTTACTGTGTTATGATAACCTTTGACATCAAGGATTCTGACCATCTCATTTCAGTAACATACAAATTCAGTAGATTCCTACGAGTTTTTATATGTGGGTCACCTTATCAATTCTCTGCATTATCCTTTTGGATATGTACTGCACTAAGAGTATTTACAAAGGCCTAGCTCCATTGGTAGTCACTGCAGACTGCAGGATATCAATATTTTTCCTTATTTGGACAACTTGTTTATTTGTGTAGAGTCTTTGCCCAGATACCAGTAGTCCTTAACAAAGGTTTTATCCCTCCAGACCCATCTGGTGTTTAAGGTAGACATACAGAAATCCTTTCTGACTCCATCGAACAGGATTGTATTTTTAGGGTGCCTTATAGACTCCCATGAAAAAAGCCTTTTTACATTAACACAAAGTGAAAACTTATCTGGAAGTATTCCAGAACGTTTGTCATCTGGCTCAAGCTTCAAAGAGAGAATTCCTCAGAATTCAAGACCTTATGTCTTTTATGATCCCAATGACACCTCTTGCCAGGCTGCACATGAGAAAATTTCAGTTTTTACTAAAAAAAAATCCGTATCTAGCCTCTTCACCCCTACATTTCTTAAATATTAGTGCCTGGCTTTTTAAAGCTAGAACCATGGTGTTGGAGGAACCAGATGGCTGTCAGTCCAGGACTCCCTTTTCCTGCCCCAACACAATTGAGCTTGATAGACTTCTCAAATTTCACTTGGGGTGCAGTTTCTGTGAGAGTAAAAGTGCAAGGTCTAGTGGACAATTTGGAGAGAGAAAAGTATATAATTGTCAAAGAAATGCTGGCTGTGATTCAAACTATAAAAGCTTTACATTATCTTTGGCAACCAGGCCATCTTCAAGTGATTACAGATAACACCACAGTGATGTGGTAATTATACAAACAAGGGTAATTATACAAACAAGGAGGTGCCGACTCATACCAACTGTTCTGCTTTTTCAGTGATGGCTTGGGAGTTGGCTCTTCAACACTTTGTAACTATTCAGGCGTCTTGTATACTGTCGGAGCAAAACATAGTGGCAGACAAATTTGGCAAATTCTGAACAGACCCTCACAAGTGGAAACTCATTTCAGAGGTATTTTAGGAATTGATCCAGATGTGGGCAACACCTCAAGTAGATCTGTTTACCTCATTTCAAAACACACAACTAGACAAATTCTGTTCCAGAAATCCTTGCAGGCAAGCTTGGAGAACAATGTTCTCTCAGTCCCCTGGTCGGAAATGTTTCTATATGCTTTTCCACCCTTTCTACTGATTTCCAAGGTACTTCTGAAGATTTAGAAAGATTTACCAAAAAACATTGTGGTCGCTCCCTTTTGGCCTAGGCAAAATGAGTTCTCTCTTCTTATGGGATTGGCCAAGGACAATTACCATAGGCTTTCTCACAGACTGGATCTTTTTATATAGGGCAAAAAGGGAGTATGATACACCCTGACCTGAAGCAACTGCAACTGACTGCCTGCATGATTCAATTTTGATACCTTTTTGGCAACTTTTTAACAAGGATGTACAATAGATACTAAATGAAGCAAGAAATATGATAGCAAATGGAAAAGACTTTTTAGTAGCCTAGTCATTAACCAGGGTCCCATTAGGGAGTTTGCACCCCTTTGTGTAAGTTACTATTGTCTGGCCTTTATTATGCTTCTATCAATGTGCATCTAGTGTCAAATTTCAACTTATCTTCCTATGGACCCCTTCTTTATTCCATGTTTGTGGTCAAACAGTTTATGAAAGGGGTGTTCCACATGAGACTTCCTTGCAAAAGAACACCTTCATTGTGGGATCTCATTTTTCTTGCTTGAAGAAGTGATATTGTCACCTTTTGACCCTACCACTTCAGCTGATTTGAGTTTCAGTACTTTGAAAAATGTCTTACTTGTTGCTCTGACATATGCAAGGTGAGTATCTGAGCTGTAAGCCCTAATAGTAGGGGAACCCTACCTAGTTTTCCATAGAGATAGGGTCACTCTACAGACTAATCCTTCTTTCATGCCTAAGGATGTTACAAAATTCACCTTTTATCAAACCATCTGTTGCTCAGTTTTCTATGCGGACCTTAGAAATACGGGAGAAAAGATACAGCATACCTTGCATGTTCCTAGGCAACTCGAGTATTACCTTGACAGATCCAAGTCCTTCAGGAAAGCTGACCAGCTATTTTGTTTACTACTCTGTGACTAAAAAAGATAAATCTGTGTCTAAACAGATTAGTTTTAGGTGGTTGTCTTCCATACCTCTCAAATGCCCAGATTTTTCCTTCATATTTTTGGTCTGTTCCTCGTAAAATGTTTGGTTTTCTGGCAAATCATTGAGGATTGAAGTTAGAAAATAATGGCAAACATTTGAGTTTCATACTTTGTATCCTTCAGAAAATTTGTGTTAATGCAAAATTAGTTCTTCTGTCAACTTCCTAAGGTTATAAGAGCAATTATCAAAAAATTATCCTGATTTTTGGGCCTTTGTCCTCCCATTATTTATGGCTTTGTCCTGATTTCTTATGTTAACAGGTTGAGATGTATGCCGTCTTCAGCTATTGTGTTTTCTTACTCCCACCATGGCAAATCTATCCCAAGCAAGGTTAAGGCCCATTCTGCCAGGCCTTAGGTTCTCCAGTGGTATATCGGAAAGGAGTGGACTCTAGAAGCATTCTACAGACAACAATCTGGTCCTCTAGCTATACATCTATGAAGCACTACAAATTGGATTCCTTTTCCATGTTCAGAGCAGACTTTACAAAGATGATTCATCAGGGGCTCCTGGACTTCTATTTTTCCTCTTCTCAGGCTATCATAGGCTATTGCAGTAATGAGAATGATAAACTTACTACAGTTGTGTTAGTTGCACTTACTCAGAATGGTAGATGTTTAGATTCTTCGTTGCTGCACTAGTCTTCACCAACCACTGTCCCCCTTATTGTATATACTTAGTGCATTTTTCATCTTGGCTGTTGTTGTAGTTTTTGTTTTGTAGTTCAGGAAGAACTTCCCATTTTTTAAACTCTTAGAGCAAGAAAGTACTGAAGATTTTTAGTCAGTGTGGCTGCATTGATAGTTCCCCTCCAAAGGGGCTAAGCCTATGAGCAGCCTAAGTGGCTGTGTGAGAGCAGGTTAGAGCTTTGGGAAGCTGGCATGGTGCTATATCTTTGGCAGGGTACCACATGTAGGTTAGTGCAGCACTAGCTTTATCTAGATGAATACATCACTGCCTGTTCCTGAAATTATGCAGTTATTTCATGTTTGAGTCTGACAGAATTCTGCGCACCATTGAAGTAGCTGCACAGTGGGTGGTATAAAGGGAAAAGTCACTGCCCATACAGACTTTTCTATGTTGGTTTACACTGGCACACCATGTATTTTCCCATATAGATGCAATGTTACATGTAGCTTTTTTATGTTATTTGCCTCTACAATGTAAAGTCAATAATCAATGCTGCATGCTAGGGGCTGTGGCCTGTACTTATTTCAAGGTGATAAAAATGTTTATCACTGTATATTTCTTCAGATAATAAAATCATGTTTTCCTGTTTATTGCAGATTTATAATGAAATGATACGAGATCTTCTGAATACAGCTTCAGGATATCTGGATCTTAGAGAGGACTCCAAAGGTGGCATACAGATTGCAGGAATTACAGAGGTCTCAACTAATAATGCTGAAGAGGTACAACTGCTGATGAAAACTTACTACAATAGTGAGTGAGTGGGGGGCTGTAGTGTCTGTGATGCACCTCTGCTTTGAAGTGATGCACCTTTGCTCTGCAGAGGTGCAACTGCTGATAAAAGCTTACAATAGTAAGTGAGTGGGGGGTTGTAGTGTCTGTGATGCACCTCTGCTTTGAAGGGGTGCAACTGCTGATAAAAGCTTACAATGGTGAGTGAGTGGGGGGCTGTAGTGTCTGTGATGCACCTTTGCTCTGAAGAGGTGCAACTGCTGATAAAAGCTTACAATAGAAAGTGAGTGGGGGGCTGTAGTGTCTGTGATACACCTCTGCTCTGAAGACGTGCAACTGCTGATAAAAGCTTAAAATGGTGAGTGGGGGGGCTGCAGTGCTCATAATGCACTGCTGCTTTGAAGAGGTAAGCTGCTGATGGCAAAACTTACGACAATAGGAAATGAGTAGGAGGGCTATAATACGATGCACTGCTGCTCTGAAGAGGTGCAACTGCTGATAAAGCCTACTACAATATTAGGTGAGTAGGGGGCTGTAGTTCTTATGATGTACTGCTGCTCTGAAGTGGTACAGCTGCAGTTAAAAACTTACTACAGTTGAAGCTGAGTAGGAGGGCTTGGCAGACTTCATTCTGAGAAGTTAGCTTATGACTCAGCGGGGGTGGTGGAGTGCTTGAAATTTAACTTCCTTGTTAGATATGAATGGTGGAAAACAATGCAAATGACACGCATGCTCTAGGAGAGATCTGTTCACTGAACACCTGAGGCTGAATTCTTGTGTAGTAATTAACCATACTAGTATGTTGCTGTGGAAACCTTTTTGTTGAATGGGCAGCAAAATTGTGTTTCATTATTCTTTCCCTCAGCAAACTAATCAAGCCACAATTCATGGCGTTTCTACTTTTCAAGTCTGCCCAAACTCATTGAACTTACTGAAAGCCAGTTAGTTGAAGGGACTCGCTCCTTGATAACTGTACTTTACATCAAGTCATAAAAGTCACCTTAAGTAAACAGTTGTGCTTGGTTGTCAGCCTGCCGCACCTCCATGTGGTGACGATGTCTCCCAACACCTCTCCTGCTTATATAAACCAACTCCAAGACTTTACAGTCACAGAAAAAGAGAAACAGTCAGGATTCTTTGTATAGGATTTCTCTCCCTCCAGTAATGACAGTACATGCATATTTCACTATTTGACTTCTAATAAACAAGATGCCCAGTCAGAAGAGATTCACTTGCTACTGCTTGACAATTTGTCCAACAGTCAGTAGGACTGCTGCTGCTGCAAATTTCTCTCTCTCTTTTGTTAAGGTTGTGTCTAGCTGGGCTGAAGACTGTATCTGATATAGTGTAAGCAATACTAGTCATAGTTTTAACACTTAGTGCCCTTTTCCACTGATGAAATAAAATCTCCTATTAAACAGCAGCAGCACAGCTATAAGTAGCAACAGCCAGTAGAGCAGTTAGCAGTTTGTCATGAATACGTTGTTTCATTTACTAAGGATCATTACATGTTGGTTATCTAGGATAACATTTGTCATGAATATGTTGTTTCATTTACTAAGGATCATTACATGTTGGTTATCTGGGATAACATTTGTCATGAATACGTTGTTTCATTTACTAAGGATCATTACATGTTGGTTATCTAGGATAACATTTGTCATGAATATGTTTCATTTACTAAGGATCGTTACACATTGGTTATCTAGGATAACATTTGTCATGAATATGTTGTTTCATTTACTAAGGATCATTACACGGTTATCTAGGATAGCATTTGTCATGAATACGTTGTTTCATTTACTAAGGATCATCACACGTTGGTTATCTAGGATAACATTTGTCATGAATATGTTTCATTTACTAAGGATCGTTACACGTTGGTTATCTAGGATAACATTTGTCATGAATACGTTGTTTCATTTACTAAGGATCATTACACGTTGGTTATCTAGGATAACATTTGTTATGAATATGTTGTTTCATTTACTAAGGATCATCACACGGTTATCTAAGATAACATTTGTCATGAATATGTTGTTTCATTTACTAAGGATCATTACATGTTGGTTATCCAGGATAACATTTGTCATGAATATGTTTCATTTACTAAGGATCATTACACTTTGGTTATCTAGGATAACATTTGTCATGAATATGTTGTTTCATTTACTAAGGATCATCGCACGGTTATCTAAGATAACATTTGTCATGAATATGTTGTTTCATTTACTAAGGATCATTACACGTTGGTTATCCAGGATAACATTTGTCATGAATATGTTGTTTCATTTACTAAGGATCATCACACGGTTATCTAAGATAACATTTGTCATGAATATGTTGTTTCATTTACTAAGGATCATCACACAGTTATCTAAGATAACATTTGTCATGAATATGTTATTTCATTTACTAAGGATCATCATTCGGTTATCTGAGATAACATTTGTGGGTCTATATCAGAACATCGAATATTAAAACTTTGAATGTTCTGATATTGAACACTATTCAGCGAACGCTAAGAATAGCGAAGCTGTAGAACAGCAAATTCTTTCCTCGGGAAAAAATTTGGTTGGCCGCTTCTGTGGCTTTGCTAATCTTAGCGCTGTGGTGGAAAGTTATCGGTTGGGTTCAGGTAAGTGTGCGATTGTTTGTACGTTAGGGTTACGAGTGGGTTAAGTGAGTTAGGGTTAGGGCTCGGGTTAGGTGTTTGTGCGATAGTGACAGACTTTAGGGTTAGGGGTGGTTTAAGTGAATTAGGGTTAGGACACGGGTTAGGTGAGTGTATGATAGTGACAGAACTTAGGGTTAGGGTTTGGGTTAAGGTAAGTGGGTAGATAGTAGTGTATGTTTAGTTTACTGTAGCATTAGATGTAGGAATTTAAGTGTATGTGTGTGGTTGCTGTTTGTTTGATGTGCTTGTGTTGTGTGTATGTGTTTCGGAGCAGCAAATTTTTTCCATGGGTAAAAATTTGCTGTTCTGAATGTTCGATATTTTCATGTTTAGATGTTTTGGGGCCGATGAAATAGCGTTCACTATTTTCATCTTTCGATAACGTGATATAAACGCACATTTGTTATGAATACATTGTTTCATTTAATAAGGATCATTACACGTTGGTTATCTAGGATAACAACATTTGTTATGAATATGTTGTTTCCTTTACTAAGGATCATCACATATTGGTTACATTGGAAAAAACTGGGTAATATTCAAGGGTAATAGTGAGTTTACCAAAAGCTTGGGTATTAACCCTAGATTCGTGTATAGAATGGATTTGAACCTGAAATATTTACTTGAACACACAGTGATGCCTGAGAATTTTACTTTAAAGGGAACTGTGAGATGTGGAGCCTGTAGATATATCCTTGAAGAAACTGACATCTGTGTTAGTGATCCCCCTATTAAGGTTAGACTCGCTTCAGAAAATTGTGGGTCTAGGGTCCTAGTATATATTGCAGTATGTGTAGAATGTCAGCATTTTTATGTTAGAAAAACTGAAAGAGCCTTTCAAAAGCGTATCTGTGAACATCTGTTTGCTATTAAATGAAGAATGAAAATAACGGCTTGTATAGACACTTGAGACAGTCTTCAGTTTGTACTGAATTTCACTTTGGGATACTTCAAATGGTAAAATATGACATCAGGGCTGGGTATTGGCAAAATAAATTGGAAATGATGGAATTTTATTGGCAGCTTTGATTAAATGTCACATTGAGTTCTGGTATTAATTATTGTTGCACTTTAATGCCTATTTTAAAACATAAATCTTATGATTTTATAGTTTTTTCAGGCTTTTAAAATTGTATTATGAGGTTGAAGTGATGTTATCCCATGATTCATTCATTTTTTAGTTGGTGGGTGTGACTGTATTGAATAGTATTTAATGTGGGTAAAAGGTTTTTTATGTGTTCTGATGAAGTCCTGATACCTACGGATGAAAGTTCTTGACTGGATTATTAGTTTTGCTATGTGTTTTCTACATTAAAGTGCCTTTACATCAACGTTTCTGGTGTTTGGCTTGCACTATACGAGGTTTTTTGGTTATTTCATTTAGTAAGGATCATTACACGTTGGTTAACTAGGATAACAACATTTGTCATGAATACGTTGTTTCATTTACTAAGGATCATTACATATTGGTTATCTAGGATAACATTTGTCATGAATACGTTGTTTCATTTACTAAGGATCATTACATGTTGGTTATCTAAGATAACATTTGTCATGAATATGTTGTTTCATTTACTAAGGATCATTACATGTTGGTTATCTAGGATAACATTTGTCATCAGGGTGGGAGTTTGGCATAATGGTTAAGATGTTTACCTTGCAGACACAAGGTGCAGGGTTTGATTCTCACATGGGGTAACTGGCTAGGCTTAAAATGGCCCACAAGGGCAATTAGCCTAGTATTGATCTATGAACCTATTAATATGTTGTTTCATTTACTAAGGATCATTACATGGTTATCTAAGATAACATTTGTCATGAATACTTTGTTTCATTTACTAAGGATCATCACACGGTTATCTAAGATAACATTTGTCATGAATACATTGTTTCATCTACTAAGGATCATCACACGGTTATCTAAGATAACGTTTGCCTTGAATATGTTGTTTCATTTACTAAGGATCATCACATGGTAATCTAAGATAACATTTGTCATGCATATGTTGATGTTCATCGTGTTTCACTGCTGCAGTCATTACACTTGGGTTATCCTGCCATCAGGTGGTCCCGTAGTCGGCCAGAGTTCCAAGGTCTTGGTCCGGCATTGGTTGCTGTCGCTTCCTCCCTGACATCAGTGCGCCAGGGGTATATAAGATGCAGCCGACGCCATTTTCTTCAGTCTTTCTTGCCGTGCGGTGCCCGAAGCAAAAGCAGTTCGCAAGTGCCGGTCGGCCGACTCCTGAGATTTCAAATTCGAATTTCAGAACCGAAGTCTTCAATAAAGCTAAGTACCCCGTTGGGGAAACTTTTTCTTGCCTCAGACCGATGTCAGTAAAAGTTAATAATTGTATTTCTTGTGGGAAGCAAATACCTCATAAGGATTTTCATTCTTACTGTATTCCATGCCTAGGCCCAGACCACGACATCACTAGTTGTTGGTTTTGTGCTAGATTTAACAAACACACTATTAAACATCGGTTTGATTTTGCTTGCCATTACTTTGGCCGAAGATTTAATTATACCATGCTGTCGGAATCAGCCTCTCCTCCTGAGGATTATTCTTTTGGGGAAACTTTACATACCATGAGGGAGCATTTCCATTGGGAGGGCCAGGATTACTCAGAATCCAAGAAAAGGCTCAGAGACTTTCTTTTATTGCCTCAGCACAGGCCCCTTGCTATTCCACCAGTGTTAGATATTGTGTATGATGTGTTCTCTGAATCCAGTTTAAATCCTGATTCTTTGCCCCCTGCTCCAGTCAAGCCAGGCAGGTACTGCAGAGTCCCTGACTCTCACAAATTTCTTTATAAAAACCCTGTTGCTGACCCAGAAACTATTTCCCAGGGTCCCAAAGGGGTAAAGGCTTCCACGGCTAAAAATCCATTTCCCTCTGACAGGGATTCTAGAGCATTAGACAGATGGGGGAAGAAAGTTTACACTTCTGCAACTTTAGCAGTGAGGGCTTTAAATTACCAGTTTCACATGCTTAAATACCAACAATATTTAATGTCTCAGTTAAAACAGAAAATTATTACAAGTTCAGAACATCCTGACTATAAGGAAATGCAGGATTTAGTGCATGCAGCAGAACAAGTGGGAAAACGTACTCTGCAATGTGGTTTTGATTCATTAGAGGCTTCTTGTAGAGCAGCAGTTACAGGATCTGTGATTCGAAGGCATGCTTGGTTAACCAGATCATGTTAAGGCAACATTAGTGGATGCTCCTTTACAGCAAGATATTTTATTTGGTGTTAAGGCAGAAGAGGTATTAAAGAAAATGGAGGATAAGGCAAAATCTATGCAAACAGTGAAGGATTTCTTACAGGTACAGCCACCTCGATTTAGCAGAAATTGGCCTTCAAAGAATTGGTCCTTTCCAGTGTCAGACAGACCACAAAGAGGCAGATACAGATGCCCAAGAGGCAGATGTCAGCCCCAAGGCTCTTACACACCACAACAGTGGGGTGCTTCAGCCCCAAAAGGAGGTAAAGACAAGTCACAGCCTTACAGGAAACAGTCCCAATGACTTCCCCCATTTGAATGCCAAGCACTTACCTTTTGGCAGCTCCCTTAGAGGGAAAACTAGCATTTTTTTCTCAAAATTGGCAAACAATCACCCAAGACAAATGGGTTCTGAATATTGTGTCTCAATGTTACAGGTTCCATTTTCACACTCTACCAAGGCTAAAAGGAGTGCCAGACCTGCCACAAAATCAATGGGCAGAGGCACAAAAGCAAATTACAGCCCTCATGGACATGAGAGCTGTTCAAAAAGTGCCACAGCAGGAACAAGGACAAGGATTTTACTCAAGACTTTTCCTGGTCCTCAGAAAGGACAAAGCCTGGAGACCCATACTAGACCTTTCTACTCTAAATACTTACCTGGATGTTCCGAAATTCAAAATGTTGACACTACAGCAGCTTCTTCCCATGCTGGGCAAGAAGGCTTGGCTTGTTACTTTGGACCTCAAAGAGGCATACCTGCATGTCCCTATCAGACAAAATTGCAGAAGATACCTCAGATTCATAGCTGGTTCAATGCACTACCAATTCTCTGCACTGCCATTTGGCTTATCTACTGTGCCCAGGGTCTTCACAAAGTGCCTGGCACCAGTAATTGCATTTTGCAGACAAAAAGGAATTCAGATATATCCATACCTGGACGACTGCCTTATTCAAGCAGACAGCAAGGACATTCTTCTAAAGCATCTGGCGTTTGTAAAAAGGTTGCTAATTTGCCTAGGGTACACAGTAAACTAAAAGAAGTCAAAACTAGTGCCCTTACAAGAGATAATATTCCTGGGTGCCAGCTTAAATACAACGGCCCAGATGGCTTATCTCACGCCAGACAAGCAAGGACAACTGACTCAGTATTTTCAATTGATGGCAACAAAGTCCCAACTCCCTGCAAGAAAAATTCTGCAGGCCTTGGGATTCATGGCATCCTGCATACTACTAATTTCATATGCCAGACTGCATATGAGGAAATTACAATGGTACCTAAAAAGTGTTTGGACTCAACACTATCACAGTTTGGAAACAGTAATACCACTAATTCCCTGCCTACAACAGGAGTTTCGATAGTGGGCACAGGCATGTCACCTCAACAAGGGTCAGCCTTTCACTCTACCCACAGCCAGGCAGACTTATAGGTTCATAGGTTCATAGGTTTATACTAGGCTATCTGCCCTAAGGCATTTATAAACCTAGCCCAAAGTTTTGTGGCTTACACCATCCCTTATGTTAAAAAATACTGTGCCCATTAGTTTGTTGTGCCTCTGTCCAGCAGTGACACAGAGATGATTCCCGGGGTAAACCTACGATCTCCCATCCACCAGTCAAGATTTCTCTTGAACAGAGCCAGCGAGGTGCTCTGCCTCACATGGACCGGGATTTTATTCCACAGCATAGGGAGTCTCTGGGTGACAAATCTATCCCTCCAGCATGTCCTATTTATATCCGTGCTAAGGTTTAAGTCGCTTGCTCTAGTGGATCTGGTAGATTTGGATTTTTTGAGGTGGAGCATGTCCATTAATTCCGGGTTGGACATGGCCTTGTATGTCAGGCACAGGTCACCTCTGAGCAGGCGGTATGCGACTGAATAGAGCTGGAGTTTTTTCAGTCTGGCAGCATATGACAGATTTTGGAGTCCCTTTATCCTTTTGGTGAGGAACTTTAGGGGTCTCTCCAATTGCTGCAGGTGTCGGGTGAGATACATCCGAAATGGGGCATTGTACTCGATCATTGGTCTGATAAGTGAAGAGTACAGGGGAACAATGACCTCACTTGATCTGGATGTGAATCCCTTCATGATCAGGTGGGCAATGTAGAAGGTCTTTCTAACCACTTTAGCAATGTGAGTGTCAAAAGAAAGGCCACTGTCAACCTGGGTCCCTAGGTCCCTGATAACCTCTTCTGTGCTTAATGGATTGCCACCTATATGGTAGCTTGGGGTTACCTTGTTTTTCCCGAAGGGTATGACTATACATTTTTTGGCATTTAACTTCAGGCCATGGCTCTGGCACCAGCTATCAGTTTCCGTGAGACCCCTCTGAAGGATATCTGTGTCCGATGTACTTTCCACTATGGCGCCCAGTTTGCAGTCATCTGCAAACTTTGTCAGCCATAGTCCTCCTATGTTTGCCTGTACTTCTGAGAAGTAGATGCCGAACAGCAGGGGGCCCAGGACTGAGCCCTGTGGGACACCACTTGTGACCAGCTTGGCGTCTGACATTGGGCCAGCAACTCTAACCCAGTGGGTTCTGTCCTTTAGCCAGTTTGCAACCCATCTTGTGACATATGGGTTTACATTTAAGCTGGTAAGTTTCTCTATAATACCCGACTGGGGTATTGTGTTGAAAGCTTTTGCAAGGTCAAGGTAGGCTGTATGGACTGCCTTTCCCTCATCAATGGCCTTAGTGACTGTTTCGAAGAAGTCGACCAAGTTCAAAAGGCATGATCTGCCCTTGACAAAGCCAAACTGGGTCGGGTCCAA
Organism: Protopterus annectens; assembly: GCF_019279795.1. NCBI lineage: Eukaryota > Metazoa > Chordata > Ceratodontiformes > Protopteridae > Protopterus > Protopterus annectens. Next base: position 102,629,007 of record NC_056746.1, read on the forward strand.
TGTCTGCAAGTCCCCTATGTCTTTGTTTATGAGTTCCATTATGATCCTCTCCATAGCTTTGCAAACCAGGCTTGTTAAGCTTACGGGGCGGTAATTACCAGGGTCCGTAGAGGCACCGCCTTTGTGGAGTGGGACCACAGTTGCCGTATGCCACTCCTTGGGCACGTATCCTGTGGTAAGGCTAAGATTAAACAGCTGCCTTATATGCAGGTTTAGTTCCTCGTTGAGTTCATGTAGCACACAGCCGGGGACACCATCCGGTCCCATTGATGCTGTGTTTTTAGCTTTAGAGAGAGCAGCTTTCACCTGCGCATTTGAGATGTCTGGGAGGCTACACTCCGCTGGGATAGTTATCTCTCCTTTTGGGGGGGGGGGGTGAAGTTTGCACTGAACCTGTCTGCCAGTATGTTGGCAATGTCTGTGGGTTCAGTGATTTTTGTATCATTTTGGACTAACTGAGCATATCTGGGAGTTTCCACCCAGGTTTCTAACATAGCTGAAGAAGGCCTTATGATTGTCTTTTGAATCTATGGCAATTTTTCTCTCAAAGTTGGCCTTGGATGATTTTATGAGTGCTCGTATTTTTTTACTAATAATGATCAAGGGTGTCTTCTCTTTTATGGATTATCCTCTATCATGTAACAGCTTTCTCCTCTTATTGTAAAGTTTGTTTATAGCTGGGGTCCACCAGACTGGACGTTTGCCCTTGGTGGAAAGAGTCTTGGTTTTATTAGGGATTGCCTGATCCATGCAGTCCTGGAGGTGTTCGTAGAAGGCATTTGTAAGGGCTTCCACAGCTTGGGTTGTGGTTTCCACTGGCTCGGGGGCCTTGAAGGATACCACACCAGTCTTGAGAAGTGTGAAGTTTGCTTTAGAGAAGTTCTTCACTGTGGTCTTTTTTGTTTGGGGTGGGGGCGGGATGTGGATTTCCAGTGAGATTAGTTTGTGATCTGATCTCACCAATGAGGGATATACTTCCGGTGTGGAGCTTTTTGTCCCCATGTTTGTGATGATGAGATCTAGTATATTTTCCCCTCTTGTGGGAATGGTGACTAGTTGTTCCATGGCATTTGAATTTATGAACTCCAGGAACCTTTGGGCTAGAAAGTTGGGGCTTGAGTAATGTTCCCAGTCTATATTCGGGTATTTGAAGTCACCCAATATAATGGTGTTTGGAGATACATTTATACCCTCCAGTGTCTTCAGGAAGGCTGTGTGGGGTTCCTGAGTTTGAGTTAACAACAGATGCTTCGGATTACGCCTGGGGAGCACACATGGCAGGAAAATGTATTCAGGGCAAGTGGACCACAGACCAAATGCATCTTCACATCAATCAAAAAGAGATGATGGCTGTACAAAATGCACTAACAGCTTTCAAGGACCTTCTGCATCCAGGACAATTATTATTAAAGACAGACAACACCACAGTTATGTGGTACTTAAACAAGCAAGAGGGCACTCATTCTTACCTCCTATGCAGACAAGCCATGACCGTGTGGAACACAGCTCTAACTTATCAAGTTCATCTGCAAGCACAATTCCTGCCAGGAAAGAAAAATACTCTGGCAGACGACTTAAGCAGAAACATCATGGATCCTCACGAGTAGAAATTAAATCCACAAGTTTTCAGCATGATAATGCAAAAATGGGGGTGCCCAGACATAGATCTTTTTGCCTCTCCACTGAATTGCCAACTACAAAATTCTGCACAAGGACTTACCCCATTTAACCTGGAAAGTGGATGCTCTCTCGTTTAGCTGGAAAAGCCTAAAAGTTTATGCCTTCCCACCACTGCCTCTCCTTACAAAGGTACGGCTAAAAGCCAGACAAGAAAAAACACACATGATCCTGATTGCTCCAGACTGGCCACGCCAGCACTGGTACCCAATCTTAAAGAACTTAGCTCAAGGCCCACCATGGATATTACCTCAAATTCCACACCTTCTGACTCAACAAAACAATCAGATCCTGCACAGTCAGCTCAAAACCTTAAACCTGGCTGCATGGCAGATTCATTAGTCAAGCAGACAACACCTCTCTCTAAAGCTGTTATGGATGTCATTTTGGAGGCCAGGAGGCCTAGCACCAGGAAATCTTATTCAGAAAAGTGGAAGAGATTCTGTGCCTGGAACCAGGCTCAAAGCCTTGACCCTCTTGTCCCAAACATTCCTCAGATATTACAATACTTAACTGAGATACTGGACAAAGGACTATCCTTCTCATCCATTAAGATCCACGCTTCTGCCATCTCAGCTCATTACAACACAGATCCTCCTATTTTCTCTCATCCATTGCTAAAGCAGTACCTCAGAGGGGCTAAAAACATAAGACCTCCCCGGAGAGCACCAACACCTATTGGGATCTCAATTTTGTCTTGGAAAAACTCACTTTACCTCCTTTTGAGCCAGCCAATTCAGCAGAATTAAAATATGTATCATGGAAAACTGCTCTGCTTCTGGCAATAACCTCAGCACAAAGAGTGTCAGAGTTACAGGCACTAATGGCAGTGGAGCCTTTCATAATTTTCCACCAAGACAGGGTTTCTTTAAGAACAAACCCTTCATTTATGCCAAAGGTGGTCTCCAGTGTGGCTCTTAACCAAACTATTCACTTGTCAACTTTTTATCCAAATCCCCAGAATAAAGGGGAGAGACTTCTGCATTTCTTGGACATACACAGACAATTATGTTTCTACTTGGACAAAACAAAAGCTTTCAGAAAAACTGAGCAATTGTTTGTAGCATATGCTGCAGGATCACAGGGAAAGGCTATTTCAAAGCAGACCATTTCTAAGTGGATAGGACACTGTATCTGGTTCTGCTACACACAGCATGGGAAACCTTTACCTAGTAACATTAGACCACATTCCACCAGGGCAGTTGCCACTTCTACTGCCTACTTTAGAGGAGTACCTACCAAAGATATCTTGGAAGCTGCAACTTGGAGTTCAGTGCACACCTTTACCAAGCATTACCACTTGACTCTTTATTCTGGATCCAGAGCTGGCTTTGCCACTTCAGTGCTGTAGGGCCTCATAGCCACACCAAATCCTCTATAGAACCAGCCACCCTGACTCAGCTTTGGGATTCAACCCAAGTGTAATGACTGCAGCAGTGAAACACGATGAACATAGTACAGTTTTGTACCTACCATAAATGTAGATGTTCAAGTGTCTTCACTGCTGCAGTCCAGGTTACCCACCCACCATCCCCTCTTTCTTAGCTGGGACTTATCTATACCTTTCAACTCTATACTACCTAAGTGGTGTATTTGCTGGTTACTGAAGGTTTTGTTTTTACCTTATTGTATGTTTCATTAGCAATATGTATTGCCTACCTTTTTTGGGGGCACCTGACATCTGCGGCAAGAAAAACTGAAAAAAAATGGCATCGGCTGCATCTTATATACCCCTGGCACACTGACGTTAAGGAGGAAGCGACAGCAACCGACGCCGGACCAAGACTTTGGAACTCTGACTGACTGCGGGACTGCCTGACGGCAGGATAACCCAAGTGTAATGACTGCAGCAGTGAAGACACTCGAACATCTACATTTATGGTAGGTACAAAACTGTACTATTCATTTACTAAGGATCATTACATGTTGGTTATCTAGGAAAACATTTGTTATGAATAAGTTGTTTCATTTACTAAGGATCATTACATGTTGGTTATCTAGGATAACATTTGTCATGAATACGTTGTTTCATTTACTAAGGATCATTACATGTTGGTTATCTAGGATAACATTTGTCATGACTATGTTGTTTCATTTACTAAGGATCATTACATGTTGGTTATCTAGGATAACATTTGTCATGACTATGTTGTTTCATTTACTAAGGATCATTACACATTGGTTATCTAGGATAACATTTGTCATGACTATGTTGTTTCATTTACTAAGGATCATTACATGTTGGTTATCTAGGATAACATTTGTCATGACTATGTTGTTTCATTTACTAAAGATAATTAGATGTTGGTTATTTAGGATAACATTTGTCATGACTATGTTGTTTCATTTACTAAGGATCATTACACGTTGGTTATCTAAGATAACGTGTCATGAATACGTTGTTTCATTTACTAAGGATCATTAGATGTTGGTTATCTAGGATAACATTTGTCATGAATACGTTGTTTCATTTACTAAGGATCATTAGATGTTGGTTATCTAGGATAACATTTGTCATGAATACGTTGTTTCATTTACTAAGGATCATTGCACGTTGGTTATCTAGGATAACCAACAGAACACAGCTTATTTTCACTGGAGGCCCAGCAGGAAGCTCCAAAATTAATAGAGTAAATGAGCACCAGGAAGTGACATTGTTACATGGACTATTAGTCTTACTGGGATATAGCTGGAGGTTGATGTCACTCCTCTAGCTGGGACTTTTTTCTGTAATTAGGCAACACTAGAGTCACACAGCTACAATCTAATACCATGACTTTTAGAGGGACTGCAGCTTTAGGGGGAAGCAACCATGGACTTGAAAAATAACTTTTTTGCCACTAAAGTGAATGGTCAGTCATTTTTCTTTGCATAGTTTGATAGTGATTGCTTTAGGCCAAGAGATTAAAGCAGTTTGAAGACTTTGTTTTCTGTCATTTTACAATATTTTGGTAAAGATATCTGGTATTCTGTTTAAATTTAAACTGCTGTGTGCATTTTAATAATTTCTGCCATGAATTTACTATGTGCTCTGGCAGCCATGAAATATCCTCAGAAAATATTTATCACCTTGAGCATTTGCTTATCTTATGGCAGCACCATCACATAGATAATTGTGAGCATTGTGTCACATTTTATACAAGGCTTCAGGAATAAATGATAAAGGTCTGCAGTTTGCTGATGAGCATAACGGGCATATGTCTGTAACTCCTGTTTCTACTTCTATTTCTCCTGTTCTTTTAAAATGACCTAATCAGAAGAAGAAACATAGAGAGTGAAAGTAATGTAAGTTCAACCCTAAGAAAAGGTTAAAATGGACATCCCGTCAGATGAGCTAACTAAAAGACAGGTTTGGGTGCCAAGCCCTCAGAGCTTTCCTACTGCTGAAAACAGCACTCCTGTGTGGGCTTTCATGGATCGACAGTTGGCTTGTGATATTCTTTTGCTGAGGAGATAAATTCCCTTTGGGAAAAAGCCTTCCACTAATTATTTTTGCTGTTTAAACTTACTTTCCCCTTTAAGGAAGCATATTTTAGGCTGGGAATTTGTATTTTTATTGACTGTCACATAACTTTACTGTACTTTTAACTAGGAGCACACTTTTGTTTATTACAGTTTAAAAGTTGGTTTAAACATTCTAAAACATTTTTTTTCATGGGGAAACTGTTTAAATTACTTTTTAGGTGCTGATGAAGTAGTTTAGAGTGCCTTTTTACTGTATTTTAACTGGAAAAGTTCATTTTAACTACTTTTAAATTTTATTTGTTTGTGCTGTTTAGATTTCCGTGGAAAAGAAGCACCATTTTCGGCTTGACAATGGAATAAACTGCTGGTCCCACAGTATGTCCTTCAGCCGCTAAAAGAAAAAGTTAACTGAACATCCTTTGCCAGCACAGCTGGCTCCACAGACCACTCCTTTTTTTACCCTGGATCCCTGTGGTGTTGTCCATACAGCCACTATAGACAGGGGGTTGCCACATCCTCTGCAACTGGGTCTCCTTAGTGGGCAAGGGAATGCCACCTTTTTCTGGCTTTTAGAGAAGGAGCAGGGAAGGTGCCCTTGCTTAGCCATAATGTTGCGCTAGTCCTGGGAAGTTGTTGCCATTAATAATCCTATTGTTCCAATGTTCCTGTAAAAAAGAAATGGAAAATGAAACATTTAACTCTTACACCAGTTTCACAGTGGACAAGAGTATTTTCTTAAGCCTGGCCCAGGGTCTTGTATAGGCTATTGACCCCTTCTTATCAGGTGGCTTCTAGTAAAAGAAAAAAAAGGATACTTCTTTTAAGAAGTTGAATCTGGAGAGGAATTTGATGGGATAGATATTTTTTCTCCTCAGATTTCTAAGTCAAACTCAGAGGAGATTGTGTTATCTCAATCTCCCTGTCAGGGATTCCTTTTTTCTGAGACTGTTTCCAGAATGTGCCAGTGTTTTCAGTGGGAGAACACAGGTTTCTCAGTCCCTCAGAAAATTATATGAATTGTTAGAACTAGAATTCCAAGAACCTCCTCCCATTCTCTTAGTGCTGTCAGCATTTAAGGATGTGTTTGGCACAGCCTATGGTTTTCCTAACAGACAGCCTGTTGCACCTAAGAAAGTGGATCCAAGTTCCTCAGCCTTTCAAATTTTTATACACGCATCCCAGACTTAACCCAGCAGATACAACTTTAGTTAGTGCATCTGCTCCAAAGTGTTTGGTTAATTCTAATCCTTGCCTTTTTGACAAGGCTGGTAAAACAACTGACAAGTTTAGGAAAATGTGTATGCTTCTGTAACTTTAATTTTTAGAATTTTAAATTGTCAGGCTCATATGTTAAAGTTTATTCTGAATAATTTTGAAAGTTTGAGGAATGTTTTATCTGCATTTCCCTCAAGCAAGGAAAAATATGCTTTGTGTGGTTTAGTTTCTTAAATTTCTAATGTCACTTCTCATTGTTTAATGTGTTTATATAACTCTGTAGATGCTATATCCAGGGCTGTTGCCCCTGGTATTGTGTTGAGGAGGCTTGCCTGGCTGCATTCTCAGAACCTTTTGTAAATTTTAAAATCTCCTTCAGATAGAGATTTAGTTTCTGGACCCTCTGTTGTAGAGGTTATTAAAATGTGATGAGAGGGGTAAGGTAATAAAGGAAGTCTCTCAGATTTCCAGTCATCCTCCAAATTTTCCAAGAGATTTTCTACTCCCACGTCCAGTTTTGGCAAGAAACAAAATAAACAATCTCAGCAAAATGCTGGTAAGCATACATTTAAAAAAACAATGGCAGAGAGGTTCCAACAAAGATGCAGGACCCCCCCCAGAATAAAGGACTGCTGTATAAGGCAGTATGACTATATGAGGGACCTTCGTCCCCCCTCCCACCCTGGCAGTCACTTACCCTTCCAGAAACTCGGAATCTCAATTTCTTTGACAACAAATTGTTTCAGACAAATGGGTCCTTAGGCTGATTTAGCAAAGGTACAGATGACAATGAGAAGGAGTTCCTCCATTTCAGGGAATTATTACACATCCAACACATCAACCCCCTCTGTTTTTCCTGTATTATACCAGATGCTGTCTATTACCCCCTGAGACAACACATGTTATCTCACGGGGTAATAGAAACAGAGAAGGTTTTTGTTCAAGAGTATTTTAGTGACAAAGAGGGAAATTGCCCAGAGACCACTTCTGGACCTTAATTTCCTAAAACCAGCATGTGATAGTGACAAAATTCAAAATGCTTTCACTTCACAACGTTACCTCCTTTACCTCATTTGAATGTTTTGGTAACTTTAGAGTTAAAAGGTACTTATCATCATTCAGACTTCAGACATTTCTTTAATGTTTTTTGTGTCTGGATCCCATTCTGCCTTACCCTTTCAGGTTATCCACTGCCCTAAGAGTGTTCACATAGTGTCTAGCTCCTGTCATAGCCCATTGCAGGCTACAGTGTATCCACTTCGTCAGATGACAAAGGGATTTCCTGAAAGCGCTTATCCTTTGCTTAATAGTTTTGCTGTATTAGTTTACTAGTTATGTTTTTATTAAAATCCATTTTTATTATAGCTGTTTGGTGAATGTTTATCAGCGTGGTGGCTGATGTGATTATTTTGGTTGCTTTTGGAATACTTATTTACCATGCACTGCCTTTGGTTTTCTCTGTCCTGTTCTGTGTGTTGATACTCCATAACTTGGATGTCTATAAATAACTCGGGTACTATCTTGGAAGAACAGTCTTCAGAACTTCATATCATTTCATATCCTGTGAAGGTAAGAAGAAGGAACAACCTATGTCAAAGCAGAATATTTCCAAATGGTTGTCGTAGGCTATTAACTTTTGTTATTCTCACCACAACAAAGATATTTCAGGTGGGGTTAAGGCACACTTTACCAGGGTGTTGCCTTTCATCTAGGTCTTTTTGGAAAGGGTTGGACTTTAGAAGTGTTCAAGAAACAGCATATTGGTCCTTTGTATATACTTTAACAAAACTCTGCAAGGTAGATTCATTCTCCAGGTCTAGGTCAGGCTTTGCTAAAACTGCTCTTGTGGGGTTCTTGGACCCTTCCCCTTCCAGCTACCAGTTGTTCTAAGCAATGATAATCTACCCATATAGCTTAGACTGCTGCAGCAGTGATCAGTATGATGAACATTGTACAGTTTTGTAAGTAAACTTACCATAACAATAGATGTTCTGATAATCATTGCTGCAGTAGCCACTCCATCACCCTTGTGTTTTTTTTTTTTAGTGTCACGGTGTGGACTTTTTTTTTGTTGTTGTTGTTCTTTCCTGTCAGTGTCCTCTCAAGGCTCAGCATCTCTCTTTCATTTGGTATAAAGCTCTTGAAGGGCTTGGCAGCCCAAACTGTCTTTTAGTCATCTTGAGTTGACTAATAGTTTGGGAGTGAAAGGTGTCCTTAAGCCTTGGAAGCTGGCCAGCTGTTATATCCTCTGCAGAGTATAACCCATAAAGCTTATTCTTTTACAGCAATGATCATTTGAACATCTGCTGTTATCCTGAGTTTACTTACACAATTGTACTTGTCTTATTTTTGAGGAAAGGATGTCTGATACACACACACTGAGGTATAAGGATTTGGTGGTTAGACACTGGTTCCCCTAACCAAGATGTCATTGGAAGTTGGTAATGCAAGCATATTTCAGGCTGCTGCAACATATTTCTGTGGATTCATCAGTCCACAAATATCAGATGTTGAGAAGGGAAGAAAAAGATCATCCTTTTTGTCCTTTCCATTCATTTCAGATGAAGAGACTTTATCTTCTTTAGATCAGACTGGATTCCCCACAGCTTTTATATAAATGCTGAGGATAAAGTACTTTCCCAGAAAATGTTTATTTTGAAATGATCTTAAATGTTAAAAAAAAAAAAAAAAAAATATATATATATATATATATATATATATATATATATATATATATATATATATATATATATATATATATATTCATTCCTCCTCACCTTGTTGAGCATTTGAGCATTCATTTGATCAACAAATGTTAGAGGTAGTGGTTTATGTCAAACGTACAGATAGACGAACGGTCAAATCTCGACAGTTTGTTTCATCAAGACAGGTGAGTGTGATTTGGCAGGGGTGAGAATGTTTTTGAGTTAGGGTTAGGGTCAGGGGTGGGTTTTGTATATTTTTGTGCAAGTGCCTTTTCTTAAGGTTAGAGTTAGGGTTAGGTAATGGGATAGATGTGATGTTGCTAATGTGGTTTGTGAGTACATGTGTCCCTTGAGTAGTGGCAGTGTTATGGAAAGTTTTTTCAAGGTAAAGTGTAGGGTTAAGGTTGGGGAAGAGGTAGCATTAAGGTTAGGGTTCATACCCATTACTAAGGTGGTATGGGGGGGTTTAACCATGTTAGTTAGGGAATGTTTACTATTGGCCTCTGTTATAAGAGACATGGGTACCATCAGGGGAATAAATTTACAATTTCCCATCCAATGGTTAAGGCTACTTGTGAATAGGGTTATGGATGGACTCTGCTTCTCATGGATGGGGAGCCTATGACAGAGCATGGGAATCCTTTGAGATACATATCTGTCTTGCCAACATGTTCTTTTTACATTGCATGCAAAGTTCAAATCCCTGGCTCCAGTGTTTGTGGTGCTGCTTGTTTTGCAGGTGTAAAAGCTCCATAAGGTCAGGATCTAAGGATGCCTTATATGCCAAGCACAGATTACCTGTCAACACCCTGTAGGAGACAGCGTATAGAGACAGGGCTGTAAGGCGATCTGTATACGGCAGTGTGTTAATACCATGGATTCTCTTGGCAAGGATCCTCTGTGTGCATTGCTGCTGTTGCATATGCCTAGTCAGATACATGCTGAAAGAGGCATTGTACTCGGTGATGGGTCTGATACGGGCCGACTAGACTGATACTGTAACTTCCTTGGACCTGGATGTCATACCCTGTGATACTGTGACTTCCTTGGACCTGGATGTCATACCCTGTGATACTGTAACTTCCTTGGACCTGGATGTCATACCCTGTGATACTGTAACTTCCTTGGACCTGGATGTCATACCCTGTGATACTGTAACTTCCTTGGACCTGGATGTCATACCCTGTGATACTGTAACTTCCTTGGACCTGGATGTCATACCCTGTGATACTGTAACTTCCTTGGACCTGGATGTCATACCCTGTGATACTGTAACTTCCTTGGACCTGGATGTCATACCCTGTGATACTGTAACTTCCTTGGACCTGGATGTCATACCCTGTGATACTGTAACTTCCTTGGACCTGGATGTCATACCCTGTGATACTGTAACTTCCTTGGACCTGGATGTCATACCCTGTGATACTGTAACTTCCTTGGACCTGGATGTCATACCCTGTGATACTGTAACTTCCTTGGACCTGGATGTCATACCCTGTGATACTGTAACTTCCTTGGACCTGGATGTCATACCCTGTGATACTGTAACTTCCTTGGACCTGGATGTCATACCCTGTGATACTGTAACTTCCTTGGACCTGGATGTCATACCCTGTGATACTGTAACTTCCTTGGACCTGGATGTCATACCCTGTGATACTGTAACTTCCTTGGACCTGGATGTCATACCCTGTGATACTGTAACTTCCTTGGACCTGGATGTCATACCCTGTGATACTGTAACTTCCTTGGACCTGGATGTCATACCCTGTGATACTGTAACTTCCTTGGACCTGGATGTCATACCCTGTGATACTGTAACTTCCTTGGACCTGGATGTCATACCCTGTGATACTGTAACTTCCTTGGACCTGGATGTCATACCCTGTGATACTGTAACTTCCTTGGACCTGGATGTCATACCCTTACTTGTAAATTGGGAAACATAGAATAATTTTCTTGCTAGCTTGGCTATGTATTGGTCAAAGGCCAGATTACTGTCTACATATATTCACAGATACCTGACTACATGGTCAACTCTTAGCGATATTTTATCAATGGAGTAATTTTCCTGGGTGGATTTGATCCCAAAAGGCACTGCAATGCACTTCTTTGTACTGAGTTTTAATCAGTGGCTTTGGCACCAGTCATTTGTCTGTGTTTGAACCTCTTGCAGGATGTTAGTGTCATGGGGAAATTTTTGATAGCTCCCAGTTTGCAGCTGTTTGCAAATTTGGTGAGCCAGAGGCCCCTGACATTAACCTTGACCTCTGAGAAGTAAATGTCAAACAGGAGTGGGCCCACCATGGAGTCCTGTGGTACTCCGCTGCTCATCTGCCATTTGTTGGAAGTGGTCTCACCAGTCCTGACTTATAGACTCTAATCTGTGAGTCAGCTGACACACCAGTGAGTTATGCCTAGTTCGGTGAGGTTGTCCACAATACCTGAGTGGGGTATTGTATCAGATGCTTTAGCCAGGTCTAAGTAAGCAGTATGCATTGTTTTCCCCTTCATCTGTTGCCTTAGTTACCTTCTCAAAGATGGCTGCCTGGTTAAATAGGTATGACCTTCCTCTGACAAAACCTAACTGAGATGAGTCCAGTGTATGTAGAATGCCAATTTATTTGTTGATCACTTCCATGATAATTTATTCCATGGCTTTGCATATTGGATCAGTCAGACTAATAGGTCTGTAGTTTCTGGGGTCATTTGATGGTCCATCCTTGTGAAGGTGGGCAGCTATACCCATCCTCCCTTTGCTTGGTACATAACCTGTTTTGAGTCTGTAGTTGAAAAGTAACTCAAGTGGTCCTGATAGGTCATCTTTCAAGCTGTTTAAGAGGCAACCTAGGATGTTATCTAGCTCCGTTGAGGCTGTGTTTTTTTGCCTCAGTGAGCACCAGTATGACCTATTCCCTGCTGATAGTTGGAGGAGGTTATGCTGGTAGAGATTTCACAAGGGGTGTCAGGGTGGGAGTGTGGTGGGCAAAGTTTGAGCTGAATGTGTCAACCAGCAGATTCACTATGCCAGTCTGGTCAGTGACGGTGGCACCATTTACTACCAGTTCTGCACACTGTTGTGTGTTACCTTTGAGGGTTTGGACATAGCTGTAGAAGACCCTTTGGTTTCTCTGTTTCCTAGGAGGCTAATTTGACCTTGTTGGATTTCCTTAGTCCTCTTAGTTTCCTATTTACTTTAATTAGTGACCTCTTGTCTTTATGAATGTTGCTCCTTACGATTAGGATTGCACCAGTGTGGTTTATTTTGGGCTTATATCTGGTAGGTACAACAGTCTCTATGCAGCGATTTACATGTTTGTACAAGGTTTCTGTGAATAATTCAGCATAAGCTGTTGTGAACTCTGGCTAGGTGAGGCATTGAATTTTGACTCACTTAATAAAATATAGTTTGCTTTAGAATAGTTCTTAACTATAACAGCTTTAGCTGGATTTTTCTAAGTTGATTTTTATTTTGAATGAGACAGTTTTGTTATCTGACCACACCAGTGAGGATGTGGCATGGGGGTGTGGGGCAGCACTCTTCCTTATTTGTGAGAACTAGGTCCAGTGGGTTTGAACCTCTGGTTGAAGTGTGCAGATGTGAGAGTGTTCGATCTCGCCGTTTGTTCTTACACATGGGTTCGGAGCCGATCCTCGGCTCCGTGTCGGCCGCTTGCAAGCTCTGCATCGAGAAGAAGCTCGAGACAACCTAATACCCACAATCCCCTCTGCCTTTACCTCAGATCTAGTTTGCCACTGCAGCGTTCGCATCACTGGGTCGAGCTCGAGCACCTAAGATAAGATTAAGAATTTATTCTTGTATTTTTCTTAGTAATTTCATTATAAAAAGTTTGTTAGTGACATAGTGTGTGTGTGTGGTAAGGCTGAGGGATTCTCGGTTCTGTTAAGTTTATTTAAAACTTATTAGAGTTCTCCTCGGGGCCTACCACCCCTTACTTGGATTTGACTACCGGATTGACTTCCTTGCTGGATTTGACAATTTCACCGGACTTGACTTCTTTACTGGACTTGACTTTTCAGTTATTTAGAGTGAGATGTCTGAAAAGGCTAAATCGGGTTTTAAGTGTTGCCAATGTGGGCAAAAGATGTCAGTTACTGACAATCATAGTTCCTGCGTCTACTGTCTTGGCCCTCTCCATCTGCAAGAAGACTGCTCTATTTGTCATTCTTTCAGTGGGAGGGTCATGACAGATAGGCGCAGGAAACTCATGGATAGGGGTTTGTTAAAACCTACCTTTCAAGAGGCTCTGGATGCTTCAGACCAGGCATCCAAATCCTCGAAGGAATCGAAGACGTCAGAGCCCAAGTCATCGGCTCCGAGCTCTTCAGCTAAAGTTGAATCACCGGTTCCACAGACTTCGGGGCCGAGTGTTCAACTGTTGTCAGTTTCCGAGCCTCGAGTCTTGGAACTGGTGATGGAGCTCCCTCCCCCGACACTGTTGAGGTCGGCTCCGTCTTCGATTCCTTCGACCCGTTCTTCCAGGCCCCTCTCCGACACCGATGTTGACCACGTGGTGCAGAAATTACTGGAGAATATGGCCTTATCCAAACTTATCTCGGTTTCCACCCAATTGGTGTCGAAACTTGAAGGCCTTCCATTATCTCCATCTCTTCTTCCTCCGAGACCTGTCCAGTCTTTGGAGCCGGAAGAGGCTGATCTACTGATTGCGGAGCCCTCGGTGCCAGAACCGTCCTTTTCTCGGTCGGCTCCGTTCACCTCGACTCCGTCGGATCCGGTACCGGAGTCTCGGAGCCGAAGATCCATCCTTGGTTCAGGGACCGAGAGTCGAACCGATGTTTCATTTCCGACTCTCCCTCTCAGGGCCTCGGCTCGGATCGACTAGGCTCCGTCCTCGGGGTCGATGCCTTCGGTGCCTGTTTCGGGGATTCTTCCCATTTCTTCGGAACCGGGAGATACCTCGACTCGGGACCCGGGGGCCTTCGATCTCATGAGGAAGGTGTTGTCTACCCAGACAACCACATCAGTAGAAGCAGCCTCTCCTCCCCATAAAGGACCGTTATCCTCCTCTGCACCAACGGTCACATCCAAGCGTCGAGCACCAGTGTCTCAGCCACCCCTGGAGGGTGCCCCCTCTTCCTCTGAGGCTTCTTCGGATGCTCCCCCCGAAGAAGTCCCTAGGAAAAGATTGTGTAAGAGGAGACACTTAGATTCTCCACAAGAATCTTTGACATCCGATACTGACTTGGATGAGTCAGAAGGGTCCCCAAAGTCACCTTCAGAAGATGTCTCCTTCTCTGACATCTTGGAGATCCTAAAGCAGAGAGGTGACTGGCAGTCCCTCCCCCCTTCTGAGGATGAGTCAGTCTTGCTGAAGGCATTTGGTGCTCGCCCTTCCTCCTCCTGGGTCACTCCGCCCTTCGATGAATTAATGGAGCTGATTGCTCGAAGGGCGTGGGAGGCTCCTGACACGGTGGAGCCAGTCCCTAGGAAGCCTAATAAATACATTACTGCACCCCAGGACAAGGCTTATTTGACAAAAGGAGTTCCAGTGGACGCTATGGTGGTGGCAGCGGCCACGAAAAAGGAGATGTCGGAATCTTCCTCATCTGTCCATCCGCCTAACAAAGATTCTAGGACTATGGACAGGTACAGGAAGCGCATTTTTAGTTCAGCGGCTTTTTCTATGCGATCCCTGAACTATTTGACCCACTTTACACGTCTACAGAGGGATCTAATCAAAGAGTTGGGAGATGCCCTCCAGGGTACTATAGATGCTGCTGTTTCAGAGAAAGTTACAGCACATCTCAATACCCTTACATCCATTGTTAACTCATCCATGAGGCTGATCTCATACGCAGCCAAAGGATCGAGTAGGGCAGCAGCTTCAGCAATTGCTCTTCGAAGACAATCCTGGATGCGCTTATGTTCATTTGCGGAAGCCTTCAAGTCTTCCTTTACCAACGCCCCATTTGATGGTGCCACTCTCTTTGGCCCAAAAGTAAAGGAGACCCTTACCCAGTGTGAACAGGAGGGAAAGACTCTGTCTGCTGTCGGAGTCCGTTTTTCCACCCCATCCAGACCGTACCCCAAAGGGCAACGCGGTGGGAAAATGTGGTTTCGAAAACCCCAAGGATCTTTCCCAGGCATGCAGGGTGATGCCCCCTCTAGAGGCAGAGGAGGGGGCAGAGGTGGAAGACGCCACCCTGGCGGCAGAGGGGGTCCGCAAAACCAAGGTGACAGGGATACACCCCCTGGAAAACCTTTCCAGCACTCCTGAGAGGAGGCCCGACTGTCCTGCTCTGGAGGCAGTCGGGGGTCGCTTAGCTTTATACCCTCAGGCCTGGCAAAACATTACTACAGACAACTGGGTAAAAAGCGTTGTTACCAGAGGTTACAGAATACCATTCCTATCCACCCCCATTCCAAAGACAAGACTCCCAGATGTGCCGCCCCATCTGCGAGATCCAGCAGCTATGGAAATTTCAAAGCTGCTAGAAAAAAGAGTCATCCAACCAGTCCCAGCGGACCAAATAGGATTCGGAACTTACTCAAGGTTCTTTTTAGTTCCAAAGAAGACAGGGGACTGGAGGCCGATTCTGGACCTAAGCAACCTCAACACCTTCGTCAAGAAAGAAAAGTTCCGAATGGTCACGCTTCAATCGATCCTTCCATTCTTACAGAAGGACGACTGGATGTGCTCAATAGATCTGAAGGACGCATACTACCACATCAAAATGGCCAGGACGTCCAGAGATCATTTGCGCTTCGGCTGGGAGCCAGTCACTATCAGTTTGAGCCCTGCCCTTTGGTCTGACCTCAGCCCCAGGGTTTTCACCAAATGCATGGCAGTGGTAGCGTCTCATCTGAGACGCCTAGGATTCCAGGTGTTTCCGTATCTGGACGACTGGCTCCTTTCTGCCACCACCGGCCAACTGATACAGGCCAGAGATTACACTCTACAACTTTGTGTTCACCTCGAATTTCCGTAAATTTGAAAAATCTTTACTACAGCCATCACAGCGTATCTTATTCATAGGAGCGGAATTAGATACGCATCAGTTAATTCTAAGGCTTCCTCCAGAAAGGATAGCTTCACTTCAGACACACATATCTCTTCTTCTGTCAGCCAGAAAATCCCCAGCAAAACTGGTACTAAAGGTTTTGGGCCTCATGGCAGCTTCTCTCATTGCGATACCATTGGGAAGACTGCACATGAGAGTTCTACAATGGCTACTGTTTGCACAATGGTCTTTCCAGCATCTACCTCTGACACACGAAATTCTGATCACAAACACATGCAAGTCGCACCTAGTCTGGTGGCTTCAGACTTGCAACCTTTCCAGAGGAAGACCATTTGTGCTACCCACGCCGACAGCTACGGTGACCACGGACGCTTCCCTGATAGGGTGGGGGGGCATCTTTCAGGGATAGACAGTCCAAGGCGAATGGACCAATTTAGAGTACAATCTGCACATCAATGTTCTGGAGTTGAGGGCAGTGTTTCTAGCATTGCAGCACTTTGCTCCCCTTCTTCCTCTAGGGACTATTGCAGTTCAGACGGACAACATGTCTGTAGTCTGGTACATAAACAAGCAGGGGGGAACCAAGTCCTATCAGCTATGCAGAGAGGCCATGAGAATTTGGCAGTGGGCGGAGTCCACGGGTCGCTTTCTGATAGCAATGCACATCCCGGGGTCATCCAACGTCATAGCCGACAGGCTGAGCAGAGCAATTCTGTTGCCGCATGAGTGGTCCCTAAAACAGTCAGTTGCGAAGAAGATTTTTCGCAAGTGGGGCCAGCCTTCCTGTGATCTGTTTGCATCTCCAATGAACGCCAAATGCAGGAGCTATTTTGCCCTGTTACCCCCTCCAGGGAAAGTCCCCAGGGACGCACTAGTTCATGATTGGCCCCCGGGCCTCCTGTATGCTTTTCCTCCTTTTCCCCTGATTGCCAAGTTTCTGCAGAAAGCCAACAACCTGCAAAGGACGATCATCCTCATTGCCCCATTCTGGCCTCGTCAAATTTGGTTCCCCTTTCTTCTGACACACCACATTCGGGGACCCTGGATCCTGGACCCAGAGCCAGATCTACTGACTCACTCGTCAGGGGCTCCCCACCCCTCGCTTTTGTCCCTCCATCTAGCAGCTTGGCTGCTCCGATTCCCTACTTAGCCAGGTCTGATCTTCTTTCACCTGCAGTTCAGAATATACTAGTGGCTTCTCATAAAGCTTCCACTACTAAGACCTACACTAGTAAATGGAAGCGCTTTGTATTCTGGGCAAATACACAGCAATTGGACCCTGTCATAGCTCCTTTAAACAAAGTCTTGGAGTTTTTAACAGAATTGTTCCACTAAGGTGCTTCTCCTGCTACTTTAAGAGTGCAATTGGCTGCCATCTCCAACTTTCATGTGGAAGAATGTGGGGCTCCTGTTATGGCCCACAGACTTTGTAAGGCCTTTTTAAAAGGGTCTTTTCATATTAGACCACCAGTTAGATCTCCTACATCCCCTTGGAGTCTAAACCTCTTATTATCTAAATTGATGTTACCCCCATTTGAACCAGCCTCCTCTTGTCCATTGAAGTATTTGTCGTGGAAGACCCTCTTCTTGGTAGCCATTACATCCGCTAGGCGAGTATCTGAGCTTCAGGCTCTCTCCGTTAAACACCCTTATTTAATCTTTCACTCTGACAGAGTATCTCTTCGCACTAATTCATCCTTTCTTCCCAAAGTTTGCTCTATTAATAATATTAATCAATCCATTGAATTACCCACCTTTTTCAAGAATCACTCCAATAAAATGGAGTATATGTTACACAAGTTGGATGTCCACAGACAACTTAGATTTTACTTGGATAGAACAAAAGATCATAGAAAATCTGATCAACTTTTTGTAGCCTTTGCTGATAGCAGGAAAGGTGTAGCGGTTACTAAAAGAACTCTTTCTAAATGGTTAACTGATTGTATTATCTATGTTTATGATTCTTCAAATCAAGCTTTATCTGTCAAACCCAAAGGACATTCTACAAGATCAGTGTCTACATCCCTGGCTCATGCAGCTCGCCTACCATTAGACGCTATTTGTGCGGCTGCTACTTGGTCTAAACCACATACATTCATTTCTCATTACAAGGTAGACAAGGTTTCTAGGGACAGGGCAACCTTTGGTTCCACTGTGCTCAAGAACGTCCTCCTGTGAGTTCCTCAGGAACATGGAGCTAGGGCGCTACCCATGTGTAAGAACAACGGCGAGATCGAACACTCTCACATATAGAAGTTATGTCCTTACCATAACGTTCCATGTGGAGTGTTCATCTCGCCTTTGTTCTTACATTCCCACCCTCCCACCCTCAGGAAGAACGTTCATTTTGGTGCCTGGTCTGGGTTATTCTGCTTCTGCATTGCAGTTGTTGTATATATGATATACATGTATATATATATATATATATATATATATATATAT
Source organism: Protopterus annectens (assembly GCF_019279795.1). Classification (NCBI taxonomy): domain Eukaryota; kingdom Metazoa; phylum Chordata; order Ceratodontiformes; family Protopteridae; genus Protopterus; species Protopterus annectens. The sequence continues at coordinate 102,647,516 of NC_056746.1, forward strand.
ATATATATATATATAGATAGAAGTATTTTTTGTGTCTATGTGAGTTTTGGCATGAATGTGTCTCTCTCTGACTGCTGGTTTGCTTGCAAACTAGATCTGAGGTAAAGGCAGAGGGGGATTGTGTGTATTAGGTTGTCTCGAGCTTCTTCTCGATGCAGAGCTTGCAAGCGGCCGACACGGAGCCGAGGATCGGCTCCAAACCCATGTGTAAGAACAAAGGCGAGATGAACTCTCCACATGGAAGGTTATGGTAAGGACATAACTTCTATTTACTGATCATGGGCATTTATGTTAATGAAGTCTAGGAAACATTGTGCCTGCAAGTTGGAGGCAGTGTATGTTTCCCTATCTATAATGGGGTAGTTAAAGTCTCCAATGATTAGAGTGGTCGGATGGAGAGTGCCTACAGTAGGTCTAGATGGGAGTTGTGGGATTCTTGTGTCATGATTGGTGACCTATAGCTTTCTAAGATAGGGTAAGGGACTCTGTCTAAGGTGATTTGTATGTGGATGAACTTCAAGGTATCATTCTCTTTAACCAGCCTTGAGGTATACTTGTTGCTAATGTAGATCGAGATACCTCCACCTTTAGTGGAAGGCACTATAGCTGTGCACTGTCAGAGTACTTTCTTTGACAGATGATTATATTCTTGAGAGTGAGGCAAGCTTGTAGAGTGTGAAGTTTCTTCTTAAGGCTCCTAACATTGAAATGTAACACCTTTAGGTTCCCTTGGGTTTTCTTGTTATATCGGGAGGTTTGTCTCTCTGGCATTGCCTAAAAAAAGCTGTAAGGGGTTGGATAAAGTTTTAGCCAAAAACTGGAAGCCCAGGGGGGACAGGTACAGGCTGACTTCAGCAAAGTAATGTGGTCTATTAACCATGTCCTTCCACGCTGAGAGATATTAAATCCCCCTGGACTGACACCAGAAACTAAGCTAATTGTTAAAATCAGTTGTTTTTTGAACATACTGTGACATCATCCTTGGTGAAAGGAAAATGCTGCTCGATGCAAGGCATGTAGTGGTCTGAGACACACATTCAGAGAGGTCCAGGATGTCTCTCTTCATATAGTCCAGAGAGGTCCATCTTAGGTTATTTCCGCCCAGATGGACTTTGACAAAATCATACCAGTGCCTGTGGTGCAGTGACTTGAGTGTTTATGTAACTTGGAGAATCCTGGTTGCAGATAAGCAACTGACCGTAATCTTTTCCTTGTCCAGTCTGTGTTGTACAGTGGAGTCCCCTATGACAGGAGCCCTGGGTAAGTTGTTTGCTTGCCTTATGGCCTTTGTTTTCATTAGTCCATTTGGTTTAGGCTTATGTGTAGTGTTAGGTGTTGCTTTTGGTATTTGTTTTAGAGATTTCTGAAGATAGACGTTGCCATTTGCAAGCTTAGGAGGTCTTCGTGGTTTGGGAAGATTGCTTTTTATTGCCTCAGCATAAGATGGTCTGTGTGTATGGGCATTATGGGTGGAGGATGTAGTGTGTGTTCTTGATAACCTTATTTGTATGCAAGATTTTTGCCTCCAAGGAAATTATGTACATCTCTCACATACTGTGTTGGTTTCTTTAAGGATTAAAGGTTGTCTGCAAACTTGAGACAATTGCTACATTGTCTCATTATGCTCATAGATACTTAAAAGGTTGTCTGCAAACTTGAGACAATTGCTACATTGTCTCATTATGCTCATAGATACCAAGCTGGCTATGGAGACATTTGGAAAATTCATATCTATGTTATGTGGACCCACATTAGGGTGGGCAAATAGGGTCTGAGGACTGGATTTTACAGAGATCTCCTAGGGTGGTGTCTAGGGTTTGAGACTAGAATTAAGTAATGCCGGGATATTGTATTAGTCCTGTCTCATGCACAAGCTAGCTACTCTGAGCTTAACTCCACGCAATGCATCACTAAATTGCAGGTTGCAGTGTTAGCAGTTTTATAGGCAAACTTGACTGTCCCAGACCTTGCATCTGTACAGGATACTGCCAGCTGCTGTTGCTGCTGCATGACGAGCAGCTTGGTGCAAACGTCCTTAATTTATAAAAGTGGAAATTAAAGTGAAATCTAACTCCTGAGCCCTTTGGCCAATAAGCAACTGTACTTAAACCCCCTCTGGAGCACTTCCCTGCTCAAAGAGACCAGGAAGACACCTTCTCCCACAAGATGAATGACCTTGGTTCTTTTAATGTAAAAGCACAGCAAAAAGACCCATAACTACAGTGCAACAACAAACAAATTATTCCCTGGCTAAATCACCCCACTATAAGGCAGTTACAAGACAAAACAGTTCAAGTACCAAACAGTAAGGAGAAAAGGTGATTTTTTTTAAGCACCTTTATTGAATTATCACTTGCGACATTGGCAAATTTACATTTATATACAAGTAATCAAACTGTATTAAGAAGTTCACATTTACAAACATTATACTTCACATATATTGCTATATATCCTATAACCTAGCAACATTACTTAAGTTATTCAAATTCTGCTCTTTTTTCAAACAAGAAACATCTTTATTAAACCATCACATCTGATATTGTTAATCCTCGTTCATTCCTTACGCATGGGTATTGGTTCCAAGCTGTCGTCAGCTTCAAACTCTGGAGCTAAACTCTTACCCACAATCCTCCGCTCCCTGTTACCTCAGATTTCGCTTGCTGCATTGCCATTCGGTCGTGTCAAGCTACTTCTCTTGAGCTAAGTACATTCAATTGTTGTTTAATAGTTTTACAGATTACTTTTCTGTCAGGAAAGTTCATATTTTATTGTCTCTTACCCTATCGCATCTAGCGTTCATAATTTCTTCAGGTTTTTCTGGTTTTCCTTTACTGCTTTTACCACGAGGTATTCTCTCTGTACCATCGGTGGTAATCCTTTTCTCTCATACCTTCGGGTACTCTCTTGTACCATTGCTGGTACTTTCTCTATTAATTATTTTGCTGTCATTGCAGATAAGAAAGGTAGTCCGGGGTTTAAGCGGTGTTCTGATTGTGGACACATACTGCCTACTTCTGATGCACACTCTTTGTGTGTTTATTGTTTGGGAGCTTCCCATTTGTTTGTTGACCCACCCTGTACTATTTGTGAGAACTTTTCTAATAGAACCTTGTTGGAAAGGAAAAACAAGCTGTTACTGAAGGGACTTCTAAAATCTCCCTTTTCAGATTCTGTTTCTGGGTCGGAGGCCTCAACCCCTCCTAGAGCCCATAAGAAAACTTTGGATGTTCCTACTAAGGCTAAATCTTTGCCTTTGTCCCCGGCTGGGGACTCCCACCAACCAAAACCTAAAAAGGTTAAAGTTTCGGCTCCGGACCTCTCTGTCAGCCCCAGCACTTTCAGTGCCTAGACCTTTGGATCCATTAGTGATTTCGGCTCCATCTTCTCCTGCAGCCTTCTATATATCGGCACTGAGGGACTCCTCGGTTCAGACCATTACCACTCTATCGGCACCGACCATTCAGTCAGCGCACACATTGACCACGTCAACTCTGAGATCTTCCTTGGAACCGATGCCTTTATTGTTGACTCCAGTTTTGTCGGTTCCAGCTTCGGCACTGACAACCACTACAGCACCGATCCCTGTGTCGGTGCAAACCATGACCTCAGCACTGATGACTTCTTTGGTGCAGACAACAGTAGTCCAGTCTCTCTCGGCACCGTTGTCCTCAGTGCAGTCAGATGAGATGGGCACTGAGTCTGCCTCTTCTGTGGACAGGCCTGTCTCTCCCTCAGTCTCCATGAGGTCCACTAGAAGCCTTTCCGAACATGATGTGTTGCATCTTGTGGACCAGGAAATCTTGGCCAGAGGTATCCCACCCCTCAGGAAGTATCCTTCCTTGGGAGGTGATCACCCATCTCCAAAGACCCCTTCTTATTCTCCTCCTTCATTGCCTTTGAAGTCCGTGGATATAGCACAGTCTTCCCCTTCTGCGGTTCCCTTTATGGATCCCACTAAGGAACCACAGTTGCCTTCATGGCAGGAAAGTTTTGCTATGACCCAGGATGTCAGTTGTGACACGCATAGTTTGCTGCTCCACAGCCATCCAGGGACTCCGGGTCGGCAGGCTGAGCCACTTAGGGGAGGGTTGACCTCTGTCCTAGACAAGCACTCCTCTTCGGGTGGACCAGCCTTCCAACTGATGAAGAAGGCTTTCACTGCTGCTGGCGATTCCGGACTGTCCATAACTCCACCCTCCTCTGGTGCACTGGTTTCACAAGTTGCACCTAGCTGACACCGGGTGCAGGGGCCACAGGACATATTCCCTCAGGAATCCCCTTTTCCGCTGTCTTCTCCAGCTTCTCCTGCTGAAGAGGTCCACCGGAAAAGTTCATGTACGAGGAAGCACATGGACTCCACAGAGGAGTCCCTCACTGAAGACACAGATTTTAATAAGGGGGAAGGATCTCCTTGGTCACCCTCTGAGGTATCCTTTGGTGATATCCTCAAAATCCTGAAATAGAGAGGTGACTGGCAGTCCTCTAATCTGACCTCTGAGGAATCTGTGTTCCTGCAGGCCTTTCGCGCCTGGCCCCCTACCTCCTGGGTTACTCCACCTGCCGATGAACTTGCCCAGCTCATTGTGCAGCATGCTTGGAGGGCTCCTGTTACCATCAAAGCTATTCCCCAGAGGCCAGATAAGATCTTGTCCCCTCCTGCTTCAGATCCCCATTGGCCCAAAGGTCTTCCTGTGGATGCTTTGGTGGTGGCGGGCGCAACAAAAAAGTATCTGGCAGAAGAAGAAAGCCAGACTGTCCATCCACCTAACAAAGTGTCACGGGCCCTGGACAGGATAGGGAAGCGCACCTTTGCTATCAGGTCCTTGAATTATATGGCACATTTTACCAGGCTTCAGAGGGATCTGGTTTCTGAGCTCTCTGAAACCTTGGCTGGTGCCGTGGCTGATGAGATCCATGACAAAGTGGCTTCTCAGCTGGCCACCATTGAATCTATATCTAGCTCCTCTATGTGATTGATATCTCATGCATCAGAAGGAGCAGCTAGAGTAGTGGGTTCAGCTGTGGTCTTGAGATGACACGCTTGGATGCGCTTGTGCAACTTCGCAGAACCCTTTAAGTCTTCCTTTCTTAATGCCCCCATTGAGGCCTCCTCGTTGTTTGGGCTCAAAGTTAAAAGCACACTGGCCAGATGTGAACAGGATGGTAAGACCCTTTCTGCCATAGGTGTCCGTTATTCTTCCCCTCAAAGTGCTTTCTCCCAAAACCAAAAGAGTGGGAAGATATGGTTCAAGAAATCTCAGGGTCCTTTCCGTGACATACAGGCTGAGTTCTCCCCCAGAGGCAGAGGGGGAAACTCACAGGGAAGATGCTCCTTTTGGGGCAGAGGGAGTCCGCGTAACCAGGGTTCCAGGGATTCTTTCCCTGTTCAATCCTACCAGCGCTCCTGAAGAGCGGCCCAACTCCTTTCCTCTGGAGGTGGTTGGGGGACGTTTCTCCTTGTAGCCTTCTTCCTGGCTAACCATCACCACTGATTTTTGGGTACAAAGGAGTGTATAACCAGAGGTTATCATATCCCCTTTGATCTTTGTCCCATCCCTTCAAATAATCTTCCAAACGTTCCACCCAGTCAAAGGGAAGATGCAGCACTAGAGATAGAAAAGCTGCTAAGAAAGAGAGTCATCCAAATAGTCCCTCCAGACCAGATAGGATCCAGATTCTACTCAAGACTATTTTTGGTGCCAAAGAAAACTGGGGACTGGAGACCAACTTTGGATCTCAGTGTATTGAACAAGTTTGTGAGAGTACAAAAATTCCGGATGGTCACAATACAGTCTATCTTCCCGCTTTTGGAAAAAGATGATTGGATGTGCTCTATAGATCTTCAAGATGTGTACTACCACATAAAGGTGGACAGGCCATCAAGAAGATTTCTGCACTTCCATGCTGGAGCCAGTCACTACCAGTTCAGAGTACTGCCCTTCAGACTCTCTACAGCCCCCTGAGTGTTCACGAAGTGCATGGCAGTTGTCACAGCTCACTTGTGACTTCAAGGATTCCAGGTATTTCCATACCTAGATGACTGGCTCATTTCCGTCCCCTCCAGACATCTACTGGAAAAAGCCCTGGCATACTCTCTCCTTGCTGCTCAAAGGCTAGGCATAACCATAAACTGGCAAAAATCCAATCTCACCCCATCTCATTCGACAGAATTCATAGGGGTTATCTTGGACACAAAAAACTGCAGAGCTGCTATTCCAGAGCACAGAATTCTAGGGATAAAGCAAAAACTAATCCCAATCCTTTCAAGGAAAAAATCCATGGCTCACTTGGTTCTACAGCTGTTGAGTTCCATGGCAGCCTCCATCACCATTGTTCCCCTGGCCAGGTTTCACATGAGGCTTCTACAATGGCTACTGCTCACCCAATGGTATCCTTTTCAGCATCCTCTTTCAGCCATGATTCGAGTAACCGACAGGTGCAAACAGGATTTAAATGGGTGGATGACACACAATCTCTCACAATGGTCTCGTCCCTTCTCCCCCCAGCAACCCAAGGCCACAGTGACCACGGATGCCTCCCTGATGGGGTGGGGGGGCTATGTCAGGGACAGACACTCCAAGGCACTTGGTCCGAACTGGAGGCCCATCTGCATATAAATGTCCTAGAGCTGAGGGCGGTGCTTCTGGCGTTTCAAGCATTCCATTCCCTGCTGCCGTCTGGGACAATTGCGATTCAATCAGACAACATGGCGGTGGTCTGGTACATCAACAAGCAAGGTGGAACCAAATCTTACCCCCTTTGTCAAGAGGCCATGAGGATATGGCAATGGGCGATGGCTACCAACCGTTTTCTTCTAGCAATGCACATTCCCAGGAGTTCCAACGTGATAGCAGACAGACTCAGCAGGTGCATTCTTCAACCTCATGAGTGGTCCCTGAATCCCTTGATAGCGGTGGAGATCATCCACCGCTGGGGCTGTCCTTGCTGCGACCTCTTTGCATCCCCGACCAACTACAAATGCAGCAACTACTTCACCCTGATTCCCCCTCCGGGACAGTCACCCAGGGATGCTCTAGTCCACGATTGGCCCTCAGATCTTCTTTGCGCATTTCCACCCTTTCCCCTCATTCCTCAGTTTCTGAAGAAAGCCCATTGGTTGAAGAACAAGGTGATCCTCATAGCACCATATTGGCCTCGACAGATTTGGTTCCCCTTCCTTTGGCCTCACCTACTAGATCGACCATGGATTCTCCATCCAACCCCGGAGTTGATCTCACATCCACAGAACCTGATTCATCCCAACCTTAACAGCCTGAAGCTCATGGCTTGGCTACTCCAATTCCCTTGATTGCCAGGCAGAATGACCTTTCCTTACCAGTACGTGATATTCTCATTGCTTCCTATAAGTCTTCCACTCAAATTACTTATCTGAGCAAGTGGAAAAGATTTACCTGTTGGCTGAAAGATAAACAAGTAGACCCCTTTTCAGCACCAGTGTCGATAATACTAGACTATCATGCCGACCTGTTTCAGTCGGGTCTGTCGGCCTCTACCATTAGAGTTCATTTGGCTGCAATTTCTAATTTTCATGAGGGTGTCCAAGATTCCTCTCTTATGTCCTATAAATTGTGCAAGATCTTCATAAAAGGTGTGAATCATCTGAAGCCACCTTTTAGAGAACCTATTCAACCATGGGATTTATCATTAGTTCTACAGGCTCTGACAATGTCACCTTTTGAACCAGCCTCTTCTTGCGACCTCAAGTATTTGTCATGGAAAACCTTGTTTTTGGTTGCCATTACTTCTGCCAGACATATTTCTGAGCTTCAAGCTTTATGTATTGAGTCCATACTTGATTTTTCATAGATAGTATCTCTGAGAACTAATCCGTCATTTCTGCCTAAAGTGATCTCTGAAATGTCCATTAATCAAGCCATTGAATTGCCAGTTTTCTTTCCCAATCATTTAAACAGAGGAGAGTATTGCCTACATACCCTAGATATACACAGGCAAATCCGTTTTTACTTAAACAGGACTAAACCTTTTCGTAAATCTGACCAGTTATTTGTGGCCTTTTCTGGACCTAGATTAGGATCTGCTGTTGCTAAGGTCACATTAGCTAGATGGTTGAAGGACTGTGTGACCTTGATTTATACACAACGTAATATCTTGTTGCCTACTACCATGAAAGCTCACTCAACAAGGTTGGTGCCAACTTCTGCTGCCTTCCATGCCAGAGCTTCTTTACATGACATCTGTGCAGCTGAAACTTGGGCTATGCCTCATACCTTCACCAATCATTACAAATTGGATTTGGCCTCCAGGGGAAGAGCATCTTTCGGTTCTATGGTGCTCAGGAATGTCCTTCCATGAGAGCCTCCCAGGAATAGAGGTAGCTGGGGACTCTGTCCCATGCGTAAGGAATGAACGAGGATTAACAATATCAGATAAAGAAGTTATGTCTTACCATAATGTTCCATCTGTATTGTTGATCCTCGTTCAGTCATTATGATCCTCCCTCCTTCCCCCTCCTGTGGTTTCTAGTGGATCTCACCAGCCGGTTCTCTTAGGTTATTTGACCAGAGGTAGCCTCTACCTTCTTTGACTTGCAAACACAATCTGAGGTAACAGGGAGAGGGGGATTGTGGGTAAGAGTTTAGCTCGAGAGTTTGAAGCTGACGCGAGCTTGGAAAATGGCTGGCTCGGTTCCGAGCTCGGAACCGATACCCATGCGTAATGACTGAACAAGGATCAACAATACAGATGGAACGTTATGGTAAGACATAACTTCTTTTTATGACATATGCAATCATATATTTATATAAATGAAAGCAAACCGCCATGATACAATCTTAGCTGCAAGCATTTTACATCACAAACCATACTTGACATTCTCCCAGTTGCAAACATTATACATCATGTATAATCTACCCAATCATTTTCAGTCAAACATTATATAACTCATTTAAGTTCTGCCTTCTTTTAAATCTTACTTCTCCCCTGCATGTATTGTTCCCACAATTCCCTTTTTTTCCTATATAGTTTGTGCGTACCCTTTTCTAAAGATCTCAATTCCAGTTGTTTTATCTCTTGTTACTATATTCACTACTTCTAGTATAGTTGGTTTAGATTTTGATTTCCATTTTTTAGTAACTGCTTTTCTGGCAGTCACCATAACTAGACACAGCAAGGCCTTACCATGTCTAGGCAGTTCCGAGTCTGTATCATAGCTCAGAAAAATAATCTCCCTTGTCACACTAATCTGCCCACCCAGCATCTCTGACAGTGAATCATGCAGGGAATCCTTAAAGTCTACCAACTCAGCACGCTCCCAGAAAATATGTTCTCAATTACCTCTTTCTTCCCCATCACACTTTCAACATTTGCTGTCTACCTGAGGAAAAATACTTTGGAGTCTACTTGGAGTATAAAAATATCTATGTAAACATTTCCAAGAAAAAATCCTAAATCTTCTAGATTTTCTTGCATATTTGGAAGACATACATATATCCTCCCATTGTTTATTTGTGAATTGCTTGTCCAATTTCTCTTTCCATTCTTTTCTAACCTCCTGTGATTAATTCATATAGTTATCATGCAGTATCTTGTGTGCTATGCTAATGATTCATTTTTAATGGCAGCTTCTATTTTAGATTCTACTAAAAACTCTACCAGTGCTGGCTTTCATTTACGATCCCCCCCTATGTCTTTCTCTTTGCCTATACTCTGATAAGCAATCTTTACCCTGTAGTCCAAATAAATTCTTGGCGTATTCCCATTTTATCACCTTTCCCTTTCTAGTTATTTGCTCCCACTACCTTGGTTCCTTTGCCAGTTTTCTCCAATAAATTCCAGCCCCCTCTTGCCTATTGTCTATATCCCTAGTCATCCCTAATAGTTGAATCTCCTTTCTCCATTCCTGTGCTGGCATAGTTCATAGGATACAGTCTGCTACTTTATAGATATAATATTCTGAATGATTATTGTTCTGCTTAAAGGCCTGCATCCAAAATCCCAGTCTCTCCTTGTTTCTTGAGCCCCCCCCCCATTTCATCGGTGTCATCCCTTTCCACTTTGAATTAACCTTTCAGATCAGATAATCCAAATCCACCCTTTTCTACTGGAAGAATCAGCTTATCCCATTTGACTCTTGCTGTCTTCCTCTCCCAGATAAAGTCCTTCTACAACTTCTCCGTAGTTGATAAAAACATGTCTAACCTATGTAAAAGACTAATGGGATGAAAATCATTTTAACTGCTTGTAACTTATTATCCATATTCATATAACAAAGCTTCAATTTTCTCAGTTTTGTATTATCTTTTGTTTAGTATCTTCTCACATATCCTTAGCTGCCCCACCAGAATCATTTTCAATCCATACTCCTAAATACTTAATTCTATCATGTCCCCATAAATATGGATATTGCTGAGTCAATTCATATGTGGGTACATAAATTACCGCTATTGACTTTGTTTTAGCTTCTTTAATTTTGTTTCCCGAAAAGATTTGAAACTGTCTCAAAATGTTCCATAATCCTGCAATGTCTCTTCCTGGTTTTGTCAGGTATAAAATAATATAATATCATCTGCAAATAGAGCCAGCTTTTATTGACTACCATACCAATTATTTCCTTGAATTTCTGAGTCCCTTATTATCTTTGCAAATGGTTCTAAATATAATGCAAATAACTAAGGAGAAAGAAGATACTGCTGCCTGGTTCCTCTGCTCAAGCAGAAATTATCAGAGAGGACCCCACACACTTTAATTTTTGCCTCCAATCCCTCATATATCCTCCTAGTCAGTCTTATATATTTTTCAGGAAATGCAAATACTTCCATTGCCCTGCTCATAAAGTCCCAGGTTACTCTGCCAAATGCTTTCTCTGCATCAAGACCCACCAACAACAACAATGGTATCTTCTTACATTCTGCTTCCCTCTGGATCATCAGTGTTCTGTTAATGTTGTCAAATGTTTGCCTCTCCTTCACAAAATCACACTGATCCATATCTATCTATTTTGGCATTACTTTTGCCATTCATTTAGCCATTACAGACGTGAATACTTTATAATCATGGTTTAGTATTGAAATGGGCCTGTATGAAGCTAGGTCCTATGGATCTTTATCCTGTTTGGATATTACAGCTTCCACTGCTTTCTTCCAGGATGTTGGTACTCCTCTCCTTCTTAAAATAATGTTCAACAAATCCTTCCAGATCTTTATCAGTTTTTCCCTTCTAGCTTCCAAACTTTCATAGGAATGCCATCTATTCCTGGGTACTTTCCTGTAGATTGGTTATACATCACAATTGTTTCTCATCTCCTCCTATCCTAACCATAGTAATTGAGCCTAATCTAACTCTAACCATGGCACATTTAATTCTTCCATAAACATTTCTATTTGTATCTTTTATTGATTTCCATATTTCTCTGCTTTATACTGACTTTCACAGAATTTCTGAAATATTTCTAATACCTCTATAGGATCTCTTGTTATCTTCCTTTTTATATGTTCCCTAAGCTTGTTGACATCACTTTCTACTTTCTGTTGCCTGAGTTGTTATTCTAAACGTTTTTGTGCTCTGGTGTTGTTATTAAAACAAAGTTGCTTAACAGCAGTCTTTCTAAACTCTTGTATATTATCAAGGGAATCCTTTATTTTCTGCTTAGCATTCTGCAGTTGATCCTCTTCTTTTTATGTGAGATTCCCCCTATTCTGCAATACTTTAACATTTGTCTGTCGCTCTAAATAATTTTTGTTACTTCTTAACCATAGCTCCTTTTCTTTTCACTCCATTTTTTTAAACTGCACCCTAATTTTCTCTCTCTCCTTGGCTATATTTTCAGAAATAATTTCTGTCCTCTCTAATAGCTCCTGAATATTCTCTACTTACCCATTCCTTAAATTTCTCTCTTTTCAACAGATAGGTGAGAAAGTGCCAGAGTCTCATTTTTATTTCATTACCATGTGTTTTTATTTTAGTTATTATTGGCACATTATCTGAAATAGTTATTGGGTGCATATGAAGATCTTCAATTAAATGCACATGACCCTGTGAAATGTAAATTCTGTCTAGTCTAGTCCATTTTTTTATATCTTGGGGAATGATATATAAATTCACTCTAAACTTTTACTGAATTCACATCGTTCATGCCAATTATTTTCATAAATTTCTTCAAAAATCTACCCACCTTTGTTATGCTTTCCCATCTGGACCCCCCAAACACACCTTCGCTGCAGCAAATCAAATTCCAGTCACCACCTATAAATAATATTCATTGCTGAAAGTGATTATTTTCCCCAGAATTTTCTTAAGCTCCATTATAGCCATTTTAGGTGGAATTTAAATACATGCCAGTTTAATCCTCCTCACTGCGTTATACCGATTTTCATAGAGTTTCTGAAATATTTCTAATATCTCTACAGGATCCCCTTAGCACTACAAATCTGCCAATATTGTATTTTGTATCCTCTTCTATCACTATTGGAGCTTCTCTTGCAATTAATATAAGTACTTCTCTTTTCTTTTGTCTGAGATATTCCACTGAATAACCATCCTGGAAACCTTTCTTTATCCAGTTCACATCTTCAGTTCTTTCCAAGTGTCTCTCCTGTAACATAGCTTTTGCACTCTACATTTTTAATACAGTTCACTATTCTTTATTTTTTGTATTTATCTGCGAGACCATTGGCATTTAAAGACATTACAAAAAAAATCACTGTATTAAAAAGTTATTATTCCCACCTTTTATGCATAACTCCTTTTTTATTAAATGTGTAGTTGCTTTTATATTACAAACATACACTGTTTGGCAAGTTGAACTTTTATATGGCTGTTTCTTGACATACCCATTTGAGCCTATTTCACATCTTACAAAACTTTTTGTTTTATTAAAAGTCCTCAAACAAAAAACAAACAACCCCAATGCCCCCAAAACCTATTAATTTAATACTAACACACAAAACTATGTACATTTTCAATTATTGAAGTTTTACCATCCTAATAGGAACAAATGTCCCAAACTGACAGCCACACTCATAGACTTGAGTTAACCTAAAAGAAAGGTTATCCATGCTAAGATGCATGGTGCAGCCTGTGCTTCTACTAAGTGCTAACCGGTTTTGTCTTATCTTTGTAGCTCTTCCAGCTGGGAAAAACCCTGAATGTTTTCAGAAAACTTTATCTTCTAGCCAGTTTCTCTTTTTTTTCCAGCCAATTACTCTCCACCAAACTGTAAGAAATTTCTCTTTATCAGATTGTCTCCATTGAGACAAGAGAACCAGACAGCCAATTTCTCATTATCAGATTGTCTCCATGGAGACAGGAGGGACAGATACAGAATTGCTACTAAGCATACATTCATTTGCTAGAAAAAAAACTCCTGATATTCAGTATTATTTTTATTTTATTTGCTTTCTCTTACAACTTGTTACTAGATCAGCCTATGGTCCTTAATCCAGTCATTCCTCCATGCAAGAATGAGAAAAGGCCCATTCATTTTTTCTTTTGACTGCTCCTTTAATCAGTTGTTTTTACATTGCAGTAAAATTTACATTTCACAAATATAATTATTGCATCATAATCCCACATTACATTACTGGTGTTATTACTGTTCATCTCCATCTCCCAAATCATGTCTCTGCTTAATTTTCAATGTACTCTCGAGTCTTCTAGTCAACTCTCATGGTCCTGTTTTTCTTTTCAACATTTCCTTTGAAACAGTGGAAACGGTTTCACACGTACAGTCTCTCTGTGGTCTTTCTTACTAGAAGAACAAGAAGGAGAATCTCCTGCTGTTTCACATCTCACATTTTGTTGGACAAACTTTTGTATTTCCTCCTTAGCATGTATTTCATCAAAAAGTGATTTTGTCCCTTCAGGGAAGAATACCTTGAAGACAGCTGGGTACAGCAGTTTGACTCTCACACCTGTGTCTTGACATTCCTTGAATAGTGGAATGAATTTACACCTCTTCTGCCTGGTGCACAATGAGTAATCATTCTCCACAAATACTCTGCTGTCTCCCACTTTTAGTACTTGTCCTTCTACCACAGTTTTGTCAAAGTCAACTCCTTCTGCTGGTACAATTGCATCTTTACTGTTAAAGGTCTAGGTCGCTTTCTCATAGCTAGATTTGGAGCATACACATGATGTGCCCTTTCAACTAATAACTTCTGCTGTGAAATACCAGTCCAGGTGCTCATTTGTGCTTTCATAAAATGAATGCAGTCTGTTCCTTCCAGCTTCCCTGGTATAGCTGAAAATCTCAGGTTTTCCTTATGTGCTCTGCCCTCTAATTGTTTTATTTTTGAAACATCTCTTCCTGAGCAGTCTCATATTCAGCCAACCTTTTCTTCATTTCAACAACTGATTTTTGCAGCTTTACCACCTCATATGAGTATCTGTTTAAAGCTTCTTCCATTTTTTACCAGCCTTCTGTTGTTTGTATTAATATACTCCATCCGTGTTTCCTTTATTTTAACCAGGTCTGTGTGCAGTTGTCTTATATCTTCCTGTAGGTTACTGGAAGTCATGTCTAGAGGTTGCATTGCTTTTTGCTGAAGAGTTGCAGAACTTTCCCCATTCAGTGTTTACTCCTCACTTTTGTAGCTGATTTTTTCCAGGTGCTCTGTATTGCTTTCTTCCTGGCATCCAGGCAGTACACTTACTAGCCAATTACTGAAATTTACCCATAAACACAAAAGTCTACTGGCCTGCTGTGTTGAGTTTCTGTTTTCACACTGGGAGAGCTAGAGTTAAGCTGTTACTCAATGTGCAGCCATCCTGGAAGTTGAGAAAAATTGATTTGTATCAAAAATACACTTTAAATGCATAGAAAATTGTAAAATATAAGCAGTAATTTCTTAAACCTTGAAAAAGCAGTGCAGCATTTAAGTATAAGAACTGATCTTTGCCTCATTGACACTGGATTCAGTGGAAACACCTCTTGGCACCACTGAAGCTCAGGCAAGATGCCAAGGTGCTGAGCTCTTTGGAATTGAGCTTATAGCTTTCTTCTGTGTTTTGCAGCTGAGATAGACCAGGCCACCACCTACTGCCACTAGACTGGATATCCCGTCCTCCACTGTAAAAACCCAAAAAAGATTGCTTGTTGCGAATGTATGCTGCCACAGAAAAACTTTAACAAAGCAGTTAGGCAAATTGATATTAGAACACTAAATTCCAGGATGGCTGAGCGGAGGCAATAATTCCAATGCTGTTAACACGATTACAAAGTTTTATTCCACCAAAACACACAACGTTTAACACAAGCGCTTTCACTCGGTTCCTTTCAGTCATTTCAAGCTTAAATACAGATAAATGCACAAATAAACCAAGAAATCAGTAGTCGATCACTTAAATAGCTTCTGGAAGATTGATTTTTAAATACAAATACTTAGCTTTTGCCTGGATGGCACGTAATGCAAGGAAATGTCTTCAGAGACATGGATGAGGACACCAAGTGTTGCTGAGCTCTGTGGGAATCAGCCAAGAGCCTCACAAACTGAATTTACATGGGTACTTAAAAGACAGGAAACTGTAAATTCCCTTTAACAGGTCCAAAGTTGCAGGGCTACAACAATTAAGTACCGATAAAAATGCAAAGTTGCAAATTACACAGCAGCACTGCTAGTAAAGCTTCTAAAAAGTTCAGTTCTCAGCAGTCAGCAAATAGTACATCAGGGTATTTGAAACTGATGTAGAGCGCAGTAATACGCAATTAAAGCAGTTAAATGAAA
The DNA here is from genome assembly GCF_019279795.1 of Protopterus annectens. Taxonomy (NCBI): domain Eukaryota; kingdom Metazoa; phylum Chordata; order Ceratodontiformes; family Protopteridae; genus Protopterus; species Protopterus annectens. Next base: position 102,663,217 of record NC_056746.1, read on the forward strand.
TGCAAAACAGTAAAATAAATCTTTTGTGTACCAAGGATGGCATGGCACAGGATTAATTCAGGACCTTCTCAAGAGTGTGGCAAGGATGCTAAGCAGATGGAAACTCTGTGAGAATGGCAATTTGTAGTAAGGGAGGTTTTAACTCAAGTGCAATACTTGCTTTTTTAGTGGGCTCTCAGTATTCTGGATCTATGTAAAACAATGGATGGAAAAAGTACTTAATTAGCTTAGACAACTGACAATAGCAATCAAAGGGGGAGGGAGGGACTTTGGTAATTAGATTATCATAAGCGGCATTAGCCAGAGATACTGGCTTTGAAAAACACAACAACAAAAGGAGGGGTTGTGGAAAAATTCAAGCTGCTCTAAGAAGCCAGACAAAGCAGATATTGCATCTTGTTGTCCACCGTACATCAGGTCAACATGGCTAGGAAAATGTTTTGGACAAGTGATGTATACAATTAGTTAAACAAAGACCAGGAAAGCAATCCAGTCAGTAAAACAGATTTGTACAAACCAGGTAAAACCAGATCTAAGAGCTTTTACAACACAGACAAGCTCCCAAGTATGATTGTAACCACTTTGGCCTCTACTTTTAACAACACATTCTCATCTAAAGAACAAAAAAAAAACTTACAGAAAATTCAAGAAGCCAGTCAAATCAGATGCTACAGCTTATTGCCCTCAGTATACAAGGTCAGCATGTGAGCCAAAATAGCCAGGAAAATGTTTACATGTGCGTTTACATACATACATATATATATATATATATATATATATATATATGTGTGTGTGTGTGTGTGTGTGTGTGTGTGTATATGTATATATAAACATGTGTATATATATATATATATATATATATATATATATATATTTATATATGTATGTGTATGTATATATATATATATATACATGCACACACATTATATATACGCACATATAAACACACACACACACATATATGCACTATATATTTATATATATATATATATATATATATATGTATATATATATATATATATATGTGTGTGTGTGTATATGTATATATATATATATATATATATATATATATATATGTATGTGTATATATATATATATATATATCTACACATTTCTTTTTCTCTCTGTATTTATGTATATATTAACGTATATATATAGATACATATATGCATATCTCATATCTGTATATATGTGTGTGTGTATATATATATATATATATATATATATATATATATATGTATGGGTTTACTTCTTATCGAATGTAAAATTTACTGAACTGACTTTGCCGGCACTAGTTCTATGAAAGCACATTTTTCTGAAACTGCACTATCGCAAATCAGACGGACTCTCTGTTTGCCAACTCTGTTGGAAAAATATGGAACGGACTCACAACTGACTTGACCCTAGAACCTTCACTAACTTAATTCAAAAACAAACTCGAGAAATACTTCAAAACTCATTGATTATGTCCTTGCACTAACCCCGACTAGTGACCTCTCTATTTCTTAGGTGACTTACCTTCAACTACTTCTAACTTTTTTCTACCATTCCATTTCAGGAAGGGTCAGTTGTATAACTGCTGCTCAGTGTTTCTTAAACCTGAATGTAATGTTAAGTATGTTTAACTTTGAAAATAATGTTATGTTTTGTAAAGTGTTTTATAATAAGTACTATATGTACTAAATGCTGGTATTAATTATGACTGTAATGTGATTGAAACTAGCATTTACTAAATGTTCAATGTGTATTGTTATCTTGGAGCTTTTCTCCCCGGGCCTTCGCTGAAAATGGACATGTATCCAGTCAGACTATCCCAGTCAACAAATGTAAAATAAAATAAATAAATAACCGAAACAGTTAACGTATAACATCAACAATTAAACTCAAACAAAAACATGTTCTAGTATTTCTGCAGGGGGGCAAGCTCCTCTGCAACTTCTATATACCACCTCCGAGATCGATTTCCTGACCGTTGCTGTAGTGCGATCTCTATTTAAATTCCTGAGTATGAATAATTCCAACCTACCTGCATATCGGACATACAAAAGAACTGCTACGGTGGATGTCAAGGTACACAAATACACTCTACTTCTACATCCTGAACGTTGACTGCGTTGGTTATGTGTGTTTCTCAGTAGTGCAGTTTTGGAAAAGTGTGGTTTTGTAGAACTAGTGTCTGCAACTTCCTCAGGTTGTAGAATGAATGCCTTAGTACCATAATTATTACTGGTCTGACTAATTTATCCATTATAATGTTCTTATTTATTTTTATTCTGTTTTATTCTTTGTTCCTGTTTTTCTTTACTCAACTACATCTTCGTACATTTCTGAAAAGCAGTACCTAAAGGACAAACTACACAATGCTAATTCTACCTAAAACACGGCTTTTCAGCACTTCTGTGGATCCCTAGTGATATCTGCATTGCTTACTGTACTTATTTCCTTGTTTCACTTGAAAGAAAATTACTGTTTGTCGTTTTTGCATTTAAGTTATCTGTAACACATTGCATTTAAGTTACCTGGCACTTGCTCACTAAAGCAATTATATAAGTCAGCACTAAAAAATTAAAAGCACTACACCCTCACAAACTCCCCTTGAGTACCTTGTTCCCCATTGGCCCTTTTTTCAATTATAAAGGAATTCCCAATACTATTCTAGCATGTCCAAAGGTTAGTTGTCAATCTCCTCTCCGGTCCAGCTGGTGAATCTGGGAATCTTGAGGCAATGTTACAACTGCCTCATGTACACAGACAACCCTCTCCTCCTCCCAACAAATTCCAACACATGTGAGAGATGCAACCATATAGCCAAACTGGAGGCTAAGCTCTCTCAACTCAGTACTGGCGTAACCAGTCCGGAGGAGAAGGAAACCACACTCACTACAATTCCAGTCTCACATAGACCTACCACGACAGCAAACCAAACACATAAACACACAAAAACATACTTGGAGGCTCTAAATAAAAATCTGCCTAAGCAGCAGAGACCTCCAAAGCAGACACCCAAGCAACCGCTACCCCAAAACAAAACACGTGCAACACATAGCTCACAAAGCCAGTGTGCCGAATAGTCACAGCCCTTAAGGCTAAACAACACACCTGATACACTTGTAATAGGTGACTCTATCATCAGGGACACTGACGTCCCGCTCACCAGGCTGAACAAGGAGAAGGTCATGGTGAGCTGCTTGTCGGGCGCTAGGATCTGCCACATAACACAAGCACTCAGGTCACTCCAAGACAAGTACAAATATGACTCAGTCATTGTCTATGCTGGTGTGAATGACCTGAGACGTACCTCCCTGGACTACATGAAAAGAGACATAGAGGGGCTCTCTGAGCATGTAGCCCAGGCCGGTATGACCCTGACCTTGAGTAGCATCTTACCCTCCCCAAGAATGATGCCACAATATGAAGACAAGATGATCAATTTCAACAATTGGCTTAAGTATGGGTGTCATTCAAAGGGGATCCAATGCCTGTCAGCTTGGGATGACATGCTCGACAAGCCACGATGCTTCGCTAGGGATGGCTTGCACCGGTCAACCCTGGACTTTCGGATATTGGCAAAGGCTCTTGCTACCCCCATAGTGCCTTTTTTAGGCAAGGCTCAAAAGACAAACCCACCTCCATAGGTATCACAAGGGATAAGAAACTAAGAGTAATGCTACTCAACGCCAGAAGTCTAAACCTCAAGATGCACACACTCAAAACTCTCCTTAGCATGGAGAACATCGATATCTGTGCAGTAACAGAAACCTGGTTCAAGGTTCCCGAGAGCACCCAAGCACTACCAGGTTATACCTCATACCATGCTTTTTGGCCCCAAAACTTGGACCGAACCACAAAAGGAGGGGGAGTATCAATATTCGTCAAAGATATCCACACCTCCAGGTTGGTGGCACAGCACAAAGCATCAGAGACTATCCATGTGCAACTAACGGTGGGTAAAACTGCCTTCCAGTTTATAGCCTGCTACAGACCACCCTCCCAAACCCAGGAACCCCACTCGGCCTTCCTGAGAACACTGGAAAATATGAAGGTCTCTCCAAACACCATTATATTGGGTGACTTCAACTACCCAAATATAGACTGGGAGCATTACTCTAGCTCCAACACCCTAGCCCAAAGGTTCCTAGAATTTATTAACTCAAATGCTATGGGACAACTTGTTACCACTCCCACAAGAGGGGAAAACATACTGGACCTGATCATCACCAACATGGGGACTCTATGCTCCAGACCAGAAGTGTATCCCTCACTGGTAAGATCAGACCATAAACTAGTCTCACTGGATATTCACATCCCGACCCCACCCCCTGCCCAGAAAACCACAGTGAAAAACTTCTCTAAAGCAAATTTCACACTCCTCAAAACCGAGGTGGAATCCTTCAAAGCCCCCGGGCCTGTGGAAAATACAGCCCAGTCCGCAGAATCCTTTATAAAGGCATTCTATGAACACCTTCAGGAATGCATGGATCATGCAATTCCAAATAAAACCAAGACTCAATCCTCCAAAGGCAGACGTCTTGTCTGGTGGGCCCCAGCCATAAACAAACTATACAATAGAAGGAGGAAGCTACTACATGATAGAGCAAAATCCCAAAAAGGGAAGGCATCTCTGATCAGTATTAGCAAAAAACTACGGGCACTCATAAAATCGTCTAAGGCCAGCTTCGAGAGAAAAATTGCACAGGACACTAAGGATAATCACAAGGCTTTCTTTAGTTATGTTAGGAACCTGGGTGGGAATTCCCAGATATGCTCAGAATTAGTCCAAAATGACAAAAAATACACCGAACCCACAGACATTGCCAACATCCTAGCTGGCAGGTTCAGCGCAAACTTCTCCCCCCCCCACCAAAAGGGCAAATATCTATCCCAGCAGAGTGCTGCCCCCCTGACATCTCAGATGCTCAGGTAAGAGCTGCCCTCTCCAAAGCAAAAAACACAGCATCAATGGGGCCAGACGGTGTCCCGGGCTGCGTCCTACATGAACTCCAAGAAGAGCTAAACCCAAACATAAAACTACTGTTCAATCTCAGCCTTACTACAGGATATGTACCCAAAGAGTGGCGTACAGCAACAGTGGTCCCTCTCCACAAAGGTGGTACCTCAACGGATCCTGGAAACTATCGCCCCATAAGCCTGACTAGCTTGGTCTGCAAAGCTATGGAAAGGATCATCATGGACCTCATAAATAAAGATATTGGGGACCTGCAGACACTGGATCCTACCCAGTTCGGCTTTAAGGGCAGATCCTGCCTCTTAAACCTGGTCGATTTCTTTGAAACAGAAACCTGGTCGATTTCTTTGAAACAGTCACCAAGGCCATTGACGAGGGGAAGGTGGCCCACACAGCCTACCTGGACCTCACAAAAGCCTTCGATACAATACCCCACTCGGGCATTATAGATAAGCTCACCAGCTTAAATATAAGCCCCTATGTCACTAGATGGGTTGCAAACTGGCTCAAGGACAGAACCCACATAGTTAGAATTGCTGGAGCCATGTCAGACTCCAAACCAGTTACAAGTGGCGTCCCACAAGGCTCAGTCCTGGGACCTCTCTTGTTCGGTATATATTTCTCGGAGGTACAGGCAAACACGGAAGGACTGTGGCTGACCAAGTTCGCAGATGACTGCAAACTTGGCGCCATAATCAACTCTCCAGCCGACACAAGCATCCTCCAAAAGGGCCTCATAGAAACAGACAACTGGTGCCAGAGCCATGGCCTCAAGCTAAACGCCAAAAAGTGTATAGTCATCCCCTTTGGCAAAAACAAAGTGCCCAAAAATTACCACATAGGTGGTAATCCATTAAGTGCAGAAGAAGTAATTAGGGACCTGGGGACCCAAGTTGATAGCAATCTCTCATTTGACAACCACGTGGCCAAAGTGGTTAGAAAAACATTTTATATAGCCCGCCTAATCATGAAGGGATTCACATCTAGATCAGGGGAGGTCATCGTGCCTCTTTACTCATCCCTCATTAGGCCCATAATTGAGTACAATGCCCCTTTTGAGATGTACCTTACCAGACACCTGCAGCAACTGGAAAGACCCCAAAAGTACCTAACCAGAGGATCAAAGGGCTCAAACAGATGCCATATGCTGCCCGGTTAAAGAAACTCCAGCTCTACTCAGTGGCATACTGCCTGCTCAGAGGCGATCTGTGCCTGGACGTATAAAGCCATGTCCAACCTGGAATTAATGGACATGCTGCACCTCAGAAAATCCAAATTCCATCGAGCTACGTGCTTGAGAGACTTGAACCTCAGCACTGAAATTAATAGGACATGCTGGAAGGACAGATTCATAACCCAGAGGCTCCCTTCACTCTGGAATAAAATCCCAGTCCAGGTTAGGCGGAGTCCCTCATTGACTCTCTTCAAGAGGAATCTTGATGAGTGGATGGGAGATCGTAGGTTTACCCCGGGTATCACTTCTGTGTCACTGTTAGACAGAGGCATAGTATGCTAACCTCGAAAAAGGGCATAGCAAAATTAATTTAAAATGGGTGGTGAAAGCCAAACACACTCTGGCTAGGCTTATAAATGCCTTAGGGCAGATAGCCTAGTATGAACCTATGAACAAGCCCCTAAGGCATCCAGTCAGATTTAATTGGTACTGAGGTTTTGTGACTGGTAAACTATCTCTATCACATTTTGTGAAACATCAGTAGATCAGACCTCACATATCTAACCTGAAAGCCTGTCTTGTTAGCAGCCATCATTCATTAAAGATAATTTCTGAGTTGTGGCCATTGATAAATAAAGGCCAACTGACAGTTTTCCATAGGGAAGAATGTCATTAAGGACAGTGTCTCTTGATATTCTGAGGGTCGTGACTGCATTCCTCAGAATGGGAGGAGTGAAAGTGCAAATAGAGGGTAATGTCATTCTGGTGCTGTAGTACCTCAGAGTATTTTGCCTAGTTTGAGGCTCAGTGATGTCAGTTAACACATGTGAGTACTAAGAGTGTAGGTGTACAAGGGGGATAGTTCCCTGCCAGAAAAAAAAAAAAAAATTATATATATATATATATATGTGTGTGTATATATGTATATATATATATATATATATATATATATATATATATATATATATATATATATATATATATATATATATATATATATATATATATATATATATATATATAAACAAATGCAGTCTGAGGGTCAGGCTGCTCAACGCTAGAAGTCTAAATCTCAAAATGCAGTGGCTCAAAGCACTCCTTAAAATGGAGAACATCGACATTTGTGCTGTAACAGAGACCTGGTTCAAGGCAGCAGAAAGTACCTCTGCACTACCAGGCTATAACTCATTCCACACCTTTCGGCCCCAGAACTTGAACTGAAGCTCCAAAGATGGTGGCGTTTCCATATACATAATGGATGCCCACACCTCCAGACTGGTAGCGCAACATAACGCATCAGAGATACTTCAGGTGCAGCTATCACTGGGTAAGACAGTGATTCAGGTCGTAGCCTGCTACAGATCCCCAACCATGTCTCAAGACTCACACTCCACGTTCCTAAGCACCCTGGAGAATATTAGGGTCCAACCTAAGACTCTCATACTGGGTGACTTCAACTACCCCTCCATTAACTGGGAAAACTGCTCGTTTACCAGTACACTTGCCCAACGTTTCTTGGATTTCATTAATTCCAGTGCCCCGGACCAGCTCGTTCTTACCCCCTACTAGAGGTAGCGACATCCTTGACCTGGTCATTACTAACATGGGTGACTGTTCTCTACACCAATAGTCAACTCCTCCCTGGTTAGACCCGACCACAAACTAATCACTTACATCCCTCTCATTCGCCCCACAAAGGTAAACATCATGAAAAACTACTCCAAAGCTAACTTTGGGCTCCCAAAAACAGAGGTGGCTAACTTCACAGCACCCATGCAAATGGAGAGTAGTTGCATGACCGTTGAGTCATATGCACTGTACGAACATGTACACAAATGCATGGATCTCGCCATACCCAATAGAACCAAGATGCTCTCCTCCAAAAAAAAAGGAATCCAAGTTGGTGGTCCTATGCCATAAACAAACACTACAAGTGAAGGAGGAAACTTATGTGGTATAAGGTGAAGTCCCAAAACTGGAAAAACTCCCTTATCTGCCTCAACAAAAAGTTGAGATCCCTCATCAAATCCTCTAAAGCTAGCTGTGAAAACTGAATTGCAGCAGATAGTAAAGACAACCACAAGGCCTTCTGTAGTTATGTAAAGAATCTCCACGGCAAAACCCAGATTTGCTCTGAGCTACTACACAATGGTACCTTCTATACCAAGCCAACAGATATTGCCAATATACTGGCCGACAGATTCAGTGCCAACTTTACCACTCACTCCCCCTCCAAAGGACCAATCACAATACCAGTAGATTGCCAGGCACCTAGTATTACTGCTGCACAGGTTAAAACAGCACTGTCCAAGGTCAAGAATACAGCTTCTATGGGACCTGATAATATCCCTGGCTGAGTTCTACATGAACTACAGAGTGAACTGGCACCTCACCTGTGTGCCCTGTTCAATCACAGCCTCACCTCAGGCTTTGTCTCTACAGAATGGTGCACTGCTACAGTTATCCCTCTCCACAAAGGAGGAGCAACTTCAGACCCTGGGAACTATCGCCCCATTAGCCTGACAAGTCTGATATGCAAAGCTATGGAACGCATCATCATGGACCTAATAAACAAGAATATAGGGAATCTCCAAACTCTGGATCCCATACAGTTTGGTTTTGTGAAGGGTAGATCATGCCTGCCCAACCTGGTCGACTTCGAGTCAGTCACCAGGGGTGTGGATGAAGGTAAGGTGGTTCATACAGCCTAACTTGATCTGGCCAAGGCCTTTGATACCATTCCCCACTCAGGAATCATAGAAAAACTCACTAAGCTAGGCATCAACCCCTATATCACTAGCTGGGTTGCAAACTGGCTCACAGATAGAACCCACAATGTGAAAGTAGCTGGCTCCAAGTCAGACTGCCAACCAGTCATGAGTGGAGTCCCACAGGGTTCTGTCCTGGGTCCTCTCTTGTTTGGTATCTTCTTCTCTGAAGTCCAGGCTAACATGAAGGGACTCTGGCTAAAAATATTTGCAAACAGTTGCAAGTTGGAAGCTATTATTAACTCCCCAAGTGATGTTGACATCCTACAGAAAGGCCTCACTGAGACCAATGACTGGTGTCAGAACCATGGCCTTAAGCTCAATGCCAAAAAATATGTCGTCATCCCCTTTGGGAAAAACCCAGTTCCCATGAATTACCACATTGATCATAGTCCACTGAATACAGAAGGCATTATAAGAGATCTGGGAACATCGGTTAACAGCAACCTTTCTTTTGACCACCACATTGCCACTGTGGTCAGAAAGACCTTCTATGTGGCACTTCTCATTACTAACAGTTTTGCATCCAGGAAGAAAGAGGTCATTGTCTGCCTCTGCTCTTCCCTCATTGGGCCAGTCATTGAGTACAATGCCTCATTTGGCATGTACCTCATTAGACACCTGCAACAACTGGAGAGGCCACAAAAGTACTTCACAAAGAGGATCCTAGGCCTTAAACACTTGTCCTATATGGGCATACTCAAAAAACTCTAACTCTTCTCTGTGTCTAGAGGCGATCTCTACTTGACTTACAAAGCCATGTCTGACCCAGCTCTGATAGAAATGCTACATCTAAAGAAATCCCAATCCCTCCATACCACACGCTCCAGAGACCTCAGTCTCATTACCACAATCAACAGAACAAGCTAGAGGGACAGATTCCTCACCCAGAGACTGCCCATGGCATGGAATAGACTTCCCATGCATGTGAAACAGAGCACCTCACTGGCCTTCTTCAAGAGAAATCTTGATGAGTGGATGGGAAATAGAAAATTCATCCCGGGGATCACTCCAGTGGCTCTACTCGACAGAGGCTCTGGGAACCAAGGTCGGGTGGCACAATGCCAGGGTAATCCTATGGGCTTAGGCTTGTAAAGGCTCCAGGGCCATTAGCCTAGTACACACCTATGAACCTATATGTATATATATATATATATATATATATATATATATATATAAAAACTTTAAATGTGTAAAAGTACAGTTCAAAAGTCTCTGGTTTTGTTTGCAACTACACTTATTATTTTGGAGTTTTTTGGACTCACAAGATGATCCAAGATTCAGAGACAAGTGTTGTACAGCTACTTTTCAAGGAGGCAACTCTTCAAAGGGCTGCACAGCTAATTAACTTGTATTGTATCAAATAGTCCCAATACTCCAAACAAAGAACCTCAAAATTAAAGAGAAGTAAAGTGCTAATGGAATAGGCAGAGCTAGGATGATTACTTGTGCAGTGTGGGGTTAATAGCTGCATCTTGCACTTATCCAACACAGGAATAGCAATACAGCTGCCACCAGATAGATGACACACCAAGTTTCCAACCCTGTTCATCATATTGATAGGAAGAAAATGAGGTATACAGAAAAGCACGAAGGAGGTGAACAAGCAGAGAGAAACACACAAGGGTAAGCATAAGGTATGACAGATGATGGGAAGGTGGATAGCTAACTGGCTTGTAGACAGGACTGACACATTAAGAGTAGTGGGAGTATCCTCCAAGACCATGAAGGTGGCCAGTTGAATCTCCCAGTATCTGCGCAAGGACTTTTTTTATTTGATGTCTACTTCTCAGATCTCCATTTATGAAATGAGGATCTCTGGTTAGCAAAGTTTACGGATGATTGCAAGCTTAGAGCAGTTGTCAAGTTCTCCTGACATACAGGCACTCTCACAGGAGCTTACACTAGTCAGCAGCTGGTGTGCTAAAATGGTCTCAAATTTAATGCCAAAATGTGCAGCATTGTAGCATTTCATAAGCACCCCCCCCCCCTCCTTAGTTCTAGCTTATAGTACAGATAATGCACCACTTCAAAATGAAAAGGTAGCAAGAGACCTAGGTACTTAGTTGGATAGCTCCTTCATATTTGACCATCATGCTGTTGCAGTTTTTAGTAATTCCTTTTACCTTGCACAGCTTCTAGCAACAAGTATCTCCTCTATATTAAAAGCAGTCCTCAACTCTTTATAGTCTGCACTGATTAGACCCATCATTGAGTATAATGCCCCCTTTGGGATGTACCTTACTAAGCATATCAGGCAACTGGAAAACTGGCCAGAAGTTTGTAACTAAAACGATGATGGGCTTAAAAGACCTGAACTACCAAGAAAACTTTCAGGATATATTACTATACTTAGTATCATATAGACTCCTTAGGAACAGTCTGTCAGGATATATTACTGTACTTCGCATCATATAGACTCCTTAGAGTAGTCTGTCAGGATATATTACTGTACTTAGTATCATATAGACTCCTTAGGGACAGTCTGTCAGGATATATTACTGTACTAGTATCAAATAGACTCCTGAGGAGCAGTCTGTCAGGATATATTATTGTACTTAGTATCACATAGACTCCCTACTGGCAGTCTGTGTCCTGCTTATAGGACTATAGGGAATCTAGTAGTGAAAGAACTCATATACCTCCATAAATCTAACAGTCCTGATAACACTAGGGACAGAGATTTAAATCTACTCCAACAAATAAATGAGACAATGTAGATGGATATATTTGTCATGTAGCTCCTACCCCTTCTATGGAACAAACTTCCTGTCCAAGCTAAGCAGTATGACACACAGTCTGCCTTTAAAAAGGAGCTGGACAGATGGATGGGTGTTCATACATTCACCCCTAGTGCGACTGGCCTGGCCCTCCTTCAAAAAGGAGGCAAGAACTAATGGTGGGGACTGGCAAGGTGGAAATGGCCTCATGGCTCAGTTGTATTGTAATTCCAATGAACCTGTGATCCTAAGAAAGATTAATTTATCTTTCAGGGTAAAACCTTTTTTTATAAAATATAGAAAATAAGAGTAGGTGGGAAACACAGGTAGAAAGAGCTGGATAGAGGCAGAAGGGCAGGTATTGGACTAACAGACAGATAGACAAGACTTTCAGACATACTCAGATTCGCAGGTGCAAAAGACACACCATAAGTTGAGAGGACACTGGATCGACATAGATATATGGGGTGGGCAAGTGATGTGGAGGTTGTATAATGAAGGAATGTGGGGAATAATACATAAGGGAGGGAAACAAAAGGTTAGGAAATGGGTAGGATCTCGACCAGCGTTCAAGGCAAAATTCACCTGGGTAGCCAATTTAGTAAAATTAAATACTCCATAGAAACACACCAAACACAAACTGATAAATTCTGTGGTACCAAGAAGGAGGCAACAGTATTCTAAACTCAACAAGTTTAGTGTTTTCGTTCCGTACATCACATAGAACTTCTTCAGAACTAAACCCGTTATTAATGACACTTCTTTTATACATAATTAAAATCACATGATACAATATTTGCCCCAGCCTACCGATTAAAGCTGACTGAAAAGTAAAACTATACACAAGGATAAAAATAAAAATAACAATGAACTATGTAGCATCATAATATTTCATCTTTAAACCAGAATTAATAGCCATTGAATCGTTCAAACCTGGAAAACTCATTACATTAACTAAAACTTGCCATTTTAATTCTTTGCACCACAGAATTTATCAGATAGTGTTATGTGCCAGCTGTTCCCCTAGTGGCCTGATGGACAGTGCTTATTACACAAGTCATGTGAGGAAAGTGCATCATGTTACCATATTGAACATTCAGTTGCGGCTGCACACGGGCAGCCACCAGCCTTTGCAACTGATGCCAGGAGACCAGGAAGGACCCCTCTGGACCACTTTCAGAAGAGGAATCTTTATCTGTCCCTTGACATACATCTACAGAGGGCACCAGCAATCAGATTACCTTCACCAAGGGAACCATTTCTTACCACCTGCTGAGAAGCATATCTGTCTACCAATGGTAACTCAGCATGACAGACATTGACTGGAGCAGTTGGACGTGACCGTGGCTCTACCTCCTCCTCTTTCACAACTGAATCTGCAGAAAGATGAAACAGTGAGAAAAAAAATTATTACACACATATGCTGCAAACACAGCTGCTGTTGTGCATTCATCTGGCACAGATGTCCTACATCCCTCCTTCTGCCAGGAGAGTTGCTGCTACCTTCTGCAACATTCTTCCATGTTAAGCTGTTCTGCCAGTATGTAGCCCTAAGTATTCATGTAAAACTGTTAAGCTAGCACAAGATGGTACTACAAAAAAAAAAACCCTTAAAATACATGTGTGGTCCTCTCTTGCTAAACTCTGTGTCCGACTGACAGAGTAGGTCATGGTGGTGCCATGTCAGATCACTGTACAGATACTGGTGAGGCTCACTAGATCAAGTTATGGTGGTGCCACATCAGATCACTGTACAAATACTGATGTGGCTCACTAGATCAGGTTATGGTGGTGCCACATCAGATCACTGTACAAATACTGGTGTGGCTCACTAGATCAGGTTATGGTGGTGCCACATCAGATCACTGTACAGATACTGATGTGGCTCACTAGATCAGGTTATGGTGGTGCCACATCAGAGCACTGTAACAATAATGGCATGGCTCACTAGACTGGGTGCTTCTAGTGCATCACTCACCATCTTGGCAAGCTCACACCAGGAACTCATTTTATGCAACAGGCCATCATGCTGGCCTAGCAGGCACCCCTCAAAGTTCCAGTGCAGGAAGAGTTACAAAGGCATGCACTTATTTGTATACTGCACTAGAGCCCTGCATGCCACAGTGCCCAAAAAAGCCACTCACAAAAGTGTGACCCAGGAGCAAAACTGTAGCCTCATGCACACAGATGCTTGTAGTTCTTCTTCTTTCATGCAAAGCAACTGTACATTGTGGTGCTACTATATGTCCATAGTGCTACACTTTGATGCTACTGTCTGTCCCTAGTGCTGCAGGATGGTACTTTGGGTATATACACACTGTATGCACAAGCTTACTGGTCATATGCTTCATGGTCATTGTGATATGCAGAGCTACTGACAGCATGTTTGACCAGTGCAATGCACTGTGAGAAGCTGAGAAATAATGTTACTATACCTCGGCAACAACATCACACCCTCTTGTTTTTTTATCAGTCATACTGAAGCAGATGTTGTGATGTATGTGTAACTGGCATGTCACTGCATTATCTGCCTGTAGCTGTGGAGCAGGGCAACCATGTGTAAGACATGCTGAGGGGAGTTTGGGGTTCCATGTCCATACAGTGAGACATGGCTACCATGCTGAGCTGCTGCTGTTCTGCAAGTATGGAGTTGTGTATAGAACTAACTGTATCATATAAACAGGTCCATGGAGGAAGTTGCCATGGGTACAGTACAGAAACAGCAGAGGGCCTATGCATAGCACTACCTGTAGCTGATAAACAGATGCATAAATGGGGAGGCTGTAACCACAGGCATGGGCATCCTACAGCATGCTATACTCACCTACTGGCTTGCGTGTTTCACTTACATATGTACATATACTAGCATGGCAACCTGTGGAAGGCCACACTGAGAAAAGGTCACTATCAAGCAGAATGAAGTGCTGCTGTAGGCCCTCTGCACACCTGCCACCTGGGAGAAGGTATCTCAAACAGACGTGCAGGGCCAGGTTTGGCAGCGATTGTTACAAGATACAAATGCCATGGTAGCCATAACAGATCTGTGCAGCTGGTTTGACAGAGGATTACTGATATGATTCTATTTATTTATTTATTTATTTATTTAAATTTGTTGACCGGGAGTGTCCGACTGGACGTGGGTCCATTTTCAGCGGTGGCCTGGGGAGAAAAGCTCCACAGTAAAATAAACAGACAGTAGTTACATTGGATTACATAGCGATTAACAATTTAACATAGAAATTACTTACAACATATTTACAGATGAAGAACATAGTACATCAGTAGACTACTAGAATCTTTATCTGTGAAGTACATAACAGGCATTAACGAATGTAACAATGAGAAGTTCTTGCTGTATAATAAGTACTAGGCTTATGAGCATCTGAGCTTGCTATCATCAAGGTAGTTAGTGGAGTGGAAAGAAAGGTAGTAGTTGGATGGGGTGGATGATATTAGAGTGGGAGTTGCAAGGGCATAGCCAGCATGTTTTTAGGTGCGCTTTTAATAAAGTTTTGAAGTTGGTGCATGATGGTACGGAGGTAATTTTGGGTGGGAGTGAGTTCCATAATTTGGCTATGGCGCAAGAGAATAGTGCTTCACCAGCAGAGTTATTGGCTTTAGTGATCTGCAAGTGATTTTTGTTGCTGGATCTTAGTGGCCTGCTGGTGCGATAGGGTTGGAGTAGATTCTGGAGGGATGGGACATTTAGTGGATGGTTTACTAGTTTGTGGGCGAGTGAGAGTTGATACCACTGAAGGGAGGTGAGGGAGTTCAAGCCAGCCCAGTTCAGCAAGTGAGAGACAGTGGTGACTACAGTAGGATGCCCCTGTTGCGAATTTGGCGATTTTGTTGTAGCAGGTCTCTAGCTTGTTTAGATCACATTGCCTTAGGTTGGTATATACTGGAGAGGCATAAAGTAGGGTGGAGATAAGGTGGGAATTTGCTATTGAAATCTTTGCTGCTTTGGTGAGAAATTGTTTATTTCTGTATAATGCTCCTAGTTTTTTGTGGACTTTTTTTATGGTCATGGATATGTGAATGTCAAATTTTAGTTTGTCTATTTCCACTCCTAGCAATTTGGTGTGTTCAGATGGGTATATAGTGGTGTTGTCTTTTGCTGTGATGTTAAAGTGAGAGTTGTTTTGAGTATGTTTGGTGGGTTGGAAGATGAGTAGTTTAGTTTTGTTTGGGTTGAGTATTAATTGGGCATCGGATAACCATGTTTCAACCGAGGAAAAGGCTTCCTGTGTGACTTTTTGCAGTTTGGGTAGGGACTGGGCTGAGCAGATGATGGTCGAGTCATCTGCGTATTGGATGAGTGTGCCATGTTTGGTGGCAGAGGCTAGATTATTGGTGTAAACAGAGAAAAGTAGAGGTCCAAGGATGATGATTCTCCCAGCAAAGAGAAAGAATAGGACATCATCATAGATAGGTCCACGACACAGAGTGCACCACTAACAATGAAGAGACTCACTGAAGCTGGGGAATTCCTTTTTATAAACACCTTTATTAAACTATCACTTAAGACATAGGTGAACATGTATCACAAGAAAAGAAAACAAAGCATATTAACACTTCTTTCCATTTAAGCGTCTTCTGTGTGGAGACATGCGTGAATGGGCGTACCTTCGTTTAAGGTTGTGCGTCAGGGCTGGCAACCCGGTACATAAAAATCTACTGCCAATCATTAGCGGACCAGAGTTCCCCTGTGGCAACCCCTAACCGGGAAAAGCCGAAAGATACAAGAATACATCACATATCTTTACATCTGATGTTGTTAATCTTCTTTCCATTCATCACTGATGGGTTCGGTTCCGAGCTCTTGGAACCAAGTCAGCCTATTACCAAGCTCACGCCAGCCAAAAAACTCTCGAGCTAAGCTTCTACCCAGAATGTCCTTCTCCCTGTTACTCCAGATCTTGTTTGCCGTGTAGCTGTAAAGCCACGTTCCAGCCGAGCTCTCAGCTAAGTGAAAACTTTTTTGATATTTTGTGTGAAAAACTCATTGAGATTTCTTCCTTTATTGAGCATTAGTCTTTCCTGTGTTAAATTACAGTTAGATCTTGTTCTTTTTTCTTCCTTTTTCTACCCGTTGGTAAACTTTTAAGTACCATTGTTGGTACAGCCCTCTCTCCTTACCCTAGTGGTATTCTTCCAATACCATAGTTGGTATTCCTACTTTCCTTCCTAATCTGTTAGCGCCTTTCAATAGTAGTTTTCTGTCATATGTATAATACTGTGTGGTTTTGAACTCTGTCTGAATTGTTAAAACAGACTCATTTCAATTTTGTTTTTTGAAGTGCTAGCCTGTTGTGTCTCTCTTTCAAGATGTTGGATAAGAAGGGTACTTCGGGGTTTAAACATTGTACTTCGTGTAACCTAATAGTGACTCTCACGATGATTGTGTGTATTGTTTGGGGGTGCCCCATCTTTCGGTGCAACCTCCCTGTGGCATTTGTTAAAGTTTCAGTCAACACACTCTGAATGAGTGCAAGAATAAATTGATACTGAAAGGATTACTTAAGTCTCCCTTTTCAGAGGCCATTTCTGAGATGGAGGTCTCAACCCCTCCTACTAAAGAACAAGAGGTCCCACTCAGTTCCCTCTTCACCCTTGGGTGATCAGAATAAACCTGTAAAACCAAAAGTTCCAAAATTGTCCTCGGAGCATAAATTTGCTATGTCAGCACTGTCCTTATTGGCTCCGAGCACTTTGAGACTTAGATATCGGTGGCGGCTTCAGCTCTGATTCTGCCTCTGGCACCGGTGATAGCCCTCACCACACCTGCTATGACTTTGGCACCTGTGACCACTCCTGCTCAGTGCACGCCATTGGCACCTACCTCTGATTTGACATTGCAACCCCCCACTTTGGCTCCGAGTGCCCCTTCGGCACTGAGCATTGTTTCAGCTAAACTGGACTTGACCCCTTTGATCCCGGTCTCGAAACTTGAGACATCAGTGCCATCAGACATTGCACCATGGACCCGATACTCTCTATCCATAGATCCATTTCTGGGTCAGATGTATAGCCTGTTCTTTGATCGAACGGACTCCCCATCTGGAGTATCTACTAGATCCACCAGGAGCCTGTCAGAACTCGATGTGGTGCATCTTGTGGACCAGCTGTTGGCAGCCAGGGGGATACCCACTTCTTCTAAGACCCATCCGCCTGCAGAACTTGGGTTGGTTTCTCCACGGACTTCATCTTACTCTCCTCCTTCGATCATTCCAGTTCCAAAGCTTTCTGCTCTGACGTCCTTCTCGGAACCCACCACTTCTGTGCCTGTAGTGGACCTCACTCAGGCTCAGGGTTTGCCCCTTTGGTCCTTGGTTCCTGCAGAACCGGTCCTTCCCCAATCTCGGGATTGGGGGGGGGGTCTTTGTCTCGGGGCATCATTCTGGGTGTGCCTTCTGTTCTGTCCACGGTCCCAGTTGTCTCATCTGCACCGATCCTGCTTTTGAGGCTCCATCCACGATGGTGGGTTTGTCAGAGCAGGGTGTGATCCCGATCCCAAGGATGTCTTTCTCAGTTCTGGGCTCCCATCCCACTTCTGGTGGACCTGCTTTCCATGTGATGAAGAGGGCTCTTGCTTTTGAAAGCACTCCATCAACGTCAGAACCCCAGTTATTGCCCCCTGAGCTACAGCTGCCACAAATCACCTCCCCAGGGAACCAGACAGAGAAGCTGCAGGACACCCTTGTTCAGGGTATGCGCTCTTCTGAGTCCTCTTTAGAGGACCCCACTGAGGATTCCCCTCGGAAGAGATCATGCAAGAGCAAGCATGTAGACTCGCTCGAGGAGTCTCTAATGGAAGACACGGATTACGATGATGGTGAAGGGTCCCCATGGTCACCTTCTGATGGCAGTGCAGTGGTGCAGCGGTTAATGCTGTCACCTCACAGCAAGAGGTTCTCTGGTTCGATTCTTGGCTGGGGTGCCTTCTGTGTGGAGTTTGCTGTTCTCCCTGCATTCTCATGGGTTTCCTCCGGGTACTCCGGTTTCCTCCCACATTCTAAAGACATGCTTCTGGAGCATTTCTCCCCGGGCCTCTGCTGAAAACAGGATCTGTGGAACCTAGTTGGACTTTCCCAGTCAACAAATGTTAAATAAATAAAAAAAATAAATAAAATGTCCTGTTTGGAGACATCCTTGAAATGTTGAAACAGAGAGATGACTGGAACCCTTCCAATCCTTCGTCTGAGGAGTCTGTGTTCCTGCAGGCTTTTCGAGCCCGGCCATCTACCTCATGGGTGACCCCGCCTGCTGACGAGCTCGTCCATCTCATTGTGCAGTGCACTTGGAAGAACCCTGATTCCACTGATGTGATCCCTCAGAGACCTGACAAAATTCTTTCCCTGCCCGAGGAGAACCTGCATTGGTCCAGAGGGTTTCAGTCGATGCTATGGTGGTGGTGGCCATGAAAAAGGACTTGGCTTAGGAGAGTCCTGCTGTCCTCCCACCCAACAGAGTCCTAGGTGGTGGACAGACTTGGGAATCAAGTTTATGCATCAGTGACCTTTGCCATACGGTTGCTGAACTACTTGACACATTTTATGAGGCTTCAGAGGGACTTGATCTCTGAACTCTCTGGAACGCTTGCAGGACAGGTATCTGACGAGGTAAGGGATAAAGTTCATGCAACCAAAGGGGTGACTAGAGCAGTGGGTTCTGGCATTGTCATGAGATGTCATGCCTAGATGCGCATTTGTGACCTCGCAAATCCCTTCAAGTCTTCCTTTCTGAATACTTCCATTAAAGCATTGTCTCTTTTTGGCTCCATTGTGAAGGACATGCTAGCCAGGTGCGAGCAAGATGGCAAGACCCTGTCTGCTGTAGGCCTATGGTATTCCAACCCTCAACATTCCTTTTCCAGGAATCAGAGGAGTGGGAAAATGTGGCATAATAAATCTCAGGGTCCTTTATGTGCTGCACATGGTGACACCCCCAGGGACAGAGGGGGGTAACAATTCCAGAAGACACCCCTACAGTGCAGAGGGAGTCCTCATAATCAGGGCTCCAGGGATTCCTTCTCTGGACAACCTTACCAGCGCTCCTGAAGAGCAGCCCGATTGCTTACCTCTGGAAGCAGTCGGGGGTTGTTTTTCTCTGCACCAAGCTGCTTGGCACTCTATTACCACCGATTGTTGGGTGCAGAGTATAATCACCAGAGGTCACACCATTCCCCTTTCTTGTCAACCAACACTTCCAAAAATGCTTCCCAACTTTCCACCCAGTCAAAGGGAAGATGCAGCTTCAGAAATAAACAAAGCTGTCTCTAAAAAGAGTCATCCAACCAGTCCCACCAGACCAATGCGGATCCAGATTCTATTCAAGATTCTTTTTGGTGCCAAAAAAGACAGAGGACTGGAGATCCACTCTGGATCTCAGCAATTTGAACAAGTCTGTCACCCAAACCAAATTCCGGATGGTCACGGTTCAGTCCATTCTCTCTTTTTTAAGGGAAGGTGATTGGATGTGCTCGATAGATCTCAGGGATGCGTATTATCACATTAAAATGGACACATGCTCCAGGAGTCTGCTTCACTTCTGGCTAGGAGACAGTCACTGTCAGTTTTGTGCCCTGCCATTCTGTCTCTCTACAGCCCCCAGAGTGTTCACGAAGTGTATGGCAGTGGTGACATCTCATTTGAGACTACAAGGATTCCAAGTGTTTCCATATTTGGATGACTGGCTCCTCACCACCCCCACCAAGTGTCTGCTGGTAACAGCACTGCATTACACTGTCTCTCTGGCAAAAATCTGGGAATAACAGTACACTGGGAGAAATCAAACCCTTGCTCCTACGCAGCAAATAGAATTCATTGGAGCAGTGTTCAACACCTGGTCCTGTCTAGTGTTGCTCCCAACCCACAGACTCCAGCGATTGAGGCTCCAGCTCCGGGTGATGCTTTGTCAAACAATAATTTCAGCAAGGGAGGTTCTTCAAGCCCTAGGTTCCATGGCGGCTTCAATCCCAATAGTGCTTCTTGCGAAGATGCACATGTGAATTCTGCAATGGCTACTTATTTTGCAGTGGTTCCCAAACTACCACCCTCTCAGTTCCCAGGTTTATATAACCATCTCCTGCAAGCAGGACCTTCTTTGATGGATGAGGCCAGATGCAGAACTTTGGAGTCGCCCATTCCAGTCTTCTCAGCCCAAGGCCATTGTGACCATGGATGCTTCCCTGATCGGGTGAGGGGCCATTTCCAGGGAAAGACTGTCCAAGGTGCATTGTCCAGCCTAGAGGCCAGCCTACATATCAACACTGTAGAACTGAGAGTGGTGCTGTTAGTGTTGTAGGCATTCACCTGGTTCTCCCTTCTGGGACGATTGCAATTCAGTCAGACAATATGTCAGTGGTCTGGTATATCAACAAGCAAGGAGGAACCAAGTCCTACCCCCTGTGTTGAGAGGCCATGAGAATCTGGCAGTTGGTGAGAGCTTCTGACTGCTTTCTGATAGCAATTAATATCCCTGGGAGCTCCAGTGTAATAGCAGACAGACTGAGCAGATGCATCCTCCTGCCTCACGAGTGGTCCCTCAATCTCGAGGTGGCAACAGAAATCTTCAGCCATTGGGGCCAGCCTTGCTGCAATTCAAACAACAAGTGCAGCAGCTGTTTTGCCCTGTTCCCCCTGGAGTGGGAGTCCCCGAGGGATGCTTTGATCCATGATTGGCCCACAGGACTTCTTTATGCTTATCTCCCCCATCCCACTTATCCCACAGTTCTTAAAGAAAGCTCTTTGGTTGAGATGCAAGGTGATCATCATAGGCCCATTCTGGCCTCGACAAGTTTGGCTCCCCTTCCTTCGGCCTCACCTAGTATACCTGCCATGGATTCTGGACCCTTTTCCAGATCTGATTACTTACCCCCAAGGGTTGAGCCACCTGAATCTGTCCAGTCTCAAGCTAACGACTTGGTTTCTCCACTTCCATTAGTTGCCAGGCAAGCTAATCTCACCTCACCTGTTTGGGACATCATTCTGGTCTCTTATAAACCATCCACCAGAAAACTATATCAGGATAAATGGAAAAGGTTCTCCACTTTTCTAAGGATAACATGCTAGACCTGTATTCGGCTCCAGTGACTGCAGTGCTGCAATATCTGGCTAGGTTTTTTGATAATGAAGCCTTTGCCTCTACCGTACGAGTACACCTGGTGATGATTTCTAATTTTCACAATGGTCTAGATGGCACCCCTCTCATCTCCTTACATCTATGCAAAGCCTTTCTCAAGGGAACCTCTCACATTAGGCCTCCTGTTAGACAACCTGTGGAACCATGGAACCTCACTTTAGTCCTTCAGTCTTTGACTCAGACCCTCTTTGAACGTGCAGCGAAGTGTGACCTAAAGTTCTTGTCCTGGAAATCTTTGTTCTTAGTAGCCATCACATCAGCCAGACGGGTCTCGGAGCTGCAGGCATTGTGTATCAAGAGGCCCTATCTGGTCTTTCATAAAGATAGAGTGTCACTCCGGATGAACCCATCCTTCCACCCCAAAGTTGTTTCTGAATTTTCCATTAACCAGACCATTGACCTACCAGTGTTCTTTCCAAATTTTTCCAATAAAGGAGAGTACTGGCTACATTCCTTAGATGTGCACAGGCAACTGAGCTTCTACGTAGACAGGACCAAGCCTGTCCGTAAGTCTGAACAGCTTTTCATCTCCTTTTCTGGACCTAGAATGGGAAATTCTGTTTCCAAGGTTACATTATCAAAATGGTTTAGGGACTGCATATGTTTTATCTACTCCTTCACAAAAGAACCTATGCCAAAGGTTAAAGCTCACTCCACTAGATCTATGGGAACATCTGTAGCTTTTCATTCTAGGGCTTCCATGGATGACATTTTACACAGCAGCCACTTGGGCTAAACCTCATATCTTCAGCTCAATGGTACTCAGGAATGTTCTTCCATAAGGGCCGCCCATGGACCTCAAGGTAGCTTGGGATTCTGTCCCATCAGTGATGAATGGAAAGAAGATTAATGACATCAGATAAAGAAGTTATGTCTTACCATAACGTTCCATCTGTGTTGTTCATCTTCTTTCATTCATCACATCTCACCCACCCTTCCCCCGGCAAAGGCTCTTGGGGGATGCTTTGGGTCCAAATGGTGTACTAGGGCATTTGCGCAGAAGTGGCCTCGGCTTTACTTCTCTGTCTTCAGCAAACTCGATCTGAGGTAATGGGGAGAAGAGCATTCTGGGTAGAAGCTTATCTCAAGAATTTTTTGGCTGGCGCGAGCTTGGTAATAGGCTGACTCGGTTCCAAGGGCACAGAACCAAACCCATCAGTGATGAATGAAAGAAGATGAACAACTCCGATGGAACGTTATGGTAAGACATAACTTATTTTTTGTACCTATCATCAGTCCAGCATTACCTAAATTGCTGCATTCCTGCTTTGGCTTAAACCTCATTCCTCTTCCTGAACATTATTTGCCATGTATTGTTCCACAGTTTGCATTTATTTCTATATAATTTGCTTCTTCCCTTTTCTAAAGAGCCCTCTCTTTTATAATATTCAACACTTCAAATGCAGTTGGTTTAGACTTTGATTTCCATTTTCTTGTAATTGCTGTTTGGCAGACAGCAAAATTAAAGTTAATAAGACCTTATTATGTTTAGGTAATACAGATCCTGTGTCCCAAAAAATAATTTCCTTAGTTACACCCATTTACTTGATAGTTCTGATAGAGCACTCTGTTAGAGCACTCTGTAGGGAAATGTTTAAATCTGCCAAATCATTACAGTCCCAAAACATATGTTCTTATAGGTTCATAGGTAGGTACTAGGCTGTCAGCTCAAGGGCCTAAGTAAGCCTAGCCAACAAGGTTCCCTGGATTACACCACCCAAGAAAATTAATTTCCTGTGCCCCTGTCAAGCAGAGCCACAAAAGTGATCCTCAGGGTGTATTTCCTATTTCCCAACCACTCATCAAGATTTTTCTTGAAGAGTGCTAATGAGGAACTTTGCTTTACATAGATGGGTAGCTTGTTCCAGAGGATGGGAAGTCTCTGGGATAGGAATCTATCCCTCCAGCATGTCCTGTTTATTGTAGTGACAAGGTTTAGGTCCCTAGAGAGTGTAGCTCGGAGGAATTGGGATTTCTTAAGTTGTAGCATGTCCAACAGCTCTGTGTTTAACATATCTTTATATGTTAGGCAGAGATCTCCTTGGAGTAGGCAATATGCTACAGAGTAAAGCTGAAGTTTTTTGAGACGGTCAGTGTAGAGCATCTGTTTGAGGCCAATAATCCTCTTTGTGAGGTACTTCTGTGGCCTTTCCAGATGTTGCAGATGTCTTGTGAGGTACATTCCAAAAGGGGCGTTGTTCTCTATAATGGGTCTAATGAGTGCCGAGTAGTGGGGCACAATGACCTCTTTTTTCCTGGATGAGAACCCTTTTGTGATGAGGTGTGCCACATAGAAGGATTTCCTGACTACTGTGGCAATGTGATTATCAAAGGAGAGACTACTGCCCACCTGGGTCCCAAGGTCTCTTATCACACATTCGGCATTAAGTAGACTGCCGTTTATGTGGTAGTTCATGGGTACAGATTGTTTACCAAAGGGGATGACAATGCACTTCTTGGCATTGAGCTTGAGGCCATGCCTCTGACACCATGCATCTGTCTCAGTGAGGCCCTTCTGTAGGCTGTCCACATCATTTGGGGACTTGACTATGGCTCCTAGTTTGCAGCCATCTGTGAACTTCATTAGCCAGAGGCCTTCTGTGTTGGCCTGTACTTCAGAGAAATAGATACCAAACAGGAGAGGTCCCAGGACTGAACCCCGTGGTACTCCTCTTGTCACTGGTTTAAAGTCAGATTTGGAGTCTGCAAATTTTACATTGTGGGTTCTGTCAGTGAGCCAGTTGGCAACCCATCTTGTAACGTAGGGATTTATACCTTGTTTAGTGAGTTTAGCTATAATTCTAGAATGGGGGATGGAGTCGAAGGCCTTGGTGAGGTCAAGATAGACTGTCTAAACCACCGTACCCTCGTCTATGGCTTTGGTGACTGCCTCAAAGAAGTCGATCAGGTTCAGAAGGCATGATCTGCCTTTCACAAACCCAAACTGGGTGGGGTCCAGAGTTTGGAGGTTACCAATGTCTTTGTTTATGAGTTCCATGATAATAGGTTCCGTGGCCTTGCAGACCAGGCTCGTCAGGCTAATAGGGAGTTCCCAGGAGAAGTGGTGGCTCCCCCCTTTGTGAAGTGGGATAACTGCTGCTGTTCATCATTCAGTGAGCACAAAGCCTGATGTGAGACTATGATTGAACATGGTGCATAGATGAGGAGCCAGTTCATTCTGAAGTTCATGTAAAACGCAGCCTGGCATGTTGTCTGTTCCCATGGATGCTGTGTTTTTGGTTTTAGAGAGTGCAGCTTTTACCTGCATAGATGCGATTACAGGGACTCTGCATTCTTCCTGTATAGATATGGGCCATTTAGGGGGTGAGAGGGGGGTAAAGTTAGGACTGAACCTGTCTGCCAGGATGTTGGCAATATCAGTTGGTTCTGTAGTTTTCGTGCCGTTGTGCTGTAACTCAGAGCAGATCTGGGTGTTGCCATTGAGATTCTTGACATAGCTAAAGAATGCTTTGTGGTTGCCCTTAGAATCAGTGGTGATTTTGTTTTTGTAGCTAGCTTTGGGAGGATCTTATAAGGGATCACAGCTTCTTACTGAGGCTGACCAGGCAGCTCCTCTACTCATGGGATTTTACTCCCTTTTGCAACCGTTTCTTCCTTCTGTTGTAGAGTATCTTTATGGCAGGGGACCACCAGATTGTCTTCCTTGTTTTGGAGGATAGCATCTTGGTTTTGTTTGGGATAGCACGATCCATGCACTCGTGTAAGTGCTTATAGAGTGCATTTGTGTAGGATTCAGCAGTCGTAACTGTATTGTCCATCTGCATGGGTGTCATGAAGTTTGCCACTTCTGTCTTAAGCATGAAGTTGGCTTTGGATACATTTTTTACCATGGTTTCCTTAATGGTGGGTGGGGCGAGATGCGGATATCTAGGACGATTATCGTCAGATCTGACCAATGAGGAGTTGATTTCAGGTGTGGAACACTGGTCACTCATGTTGGTAATGACTAGGTCTAGGATATTGTTGCCGCTGGTGGGGGTGTGGATAAGTTGATCCAGGGCATTGGAATTTATGAATTCCAGAAAGCGTTGAGTGAAGGAGTTGGTACATGAGTAGTTTTCCCAGTTAATGGTGGGGTAGTTGAAAGTGACCATTATTAGGGTGTTTGGTTGAACCCTAATATTTTCCAGTATATCAAGAAAAGAGGAGTGGAAATCCTGGGGCATGGTTGGGGATCTGTAGCAAGCTACAATTTGGATTGCAGTTTTGCCCAGAGTTAGTTGCACTTGGATAACCTCGGATGCATTATGCTGTGCAACTAGCCTGGAGATGTGGATATCCTTAATGAATATGGACACACCTCTGCCTTTGGTGTTCTGGTCCAGGTTAGATGGCCAAAATGTGTGGTATGAGTTATAGCCTGGTAATGCAGGGGTGCTCTCTAGAGCCTTGAACCAGGTCTCAGTCACTGCACAGATATCGATGTTGTCTATTTTAAGGCGTGCCTCGAGTGAATGCGTTTTGAGATTTAGACTTTTAGCATTGAGTAACATTACCCAAAGTTTTTGCTTGTCTGTTCCTGTTACAGTGGTGAATTTTTCATTTCAACCTTGCCTAAAAAAGGCACTATAGGGGCGGCAAGAGCCTTAGCCAGTATCCGGAATCCCAGGGGCGACAGGTGCAGGCCATCTCTGGCAAAACATTGGGGTCTGTCGACCATGTCGTCCCAGGCAGAGAGATACTGGAACCCCTTCGAATGACACCAGAAGATTAGCCAGTTGTTGAAGTCAATCATTTTGTTCTTGTACTGCGGTATCATTCTGAGTGATAGCAGGATGCTACTCAGGGCTAGGGTCATACCTGCCTGGGCTACAAGATCGGAGATTTCTTCCATGTCTCTTTTCATGTAGTCCAGGGAGGTACATCTCAGGTCATTCACACCAACATGGACAATGGCAGAGTCATATTTGTACTTGTTGTGGAGTGACTTGAGTGCATAGGTTATGTGGCGGATCCTGGCACCTGACAGGCAGCTGACAGTAACCTTCTCCTTGATTAGTCTGGTGAGTGGGACATCAGTGTGCCTGACTATAGAGTCACCTATGACTAATGTGTTGGGTACGTTGGTTTGCCTTATGGGCTGTGGTTTATTGGCACACTGAGTCTGTGGGCTGTGTGTCATTTGGGTTGTGTTGGGGGGTGGAGGTTGCTTGTGTTTCTGCTTTGGAGGTCTCTGTTGCTTGAGCAGATTATTATTGAGAGCCTCTGTGAATGTTTTTGTGTTTCTATGTGTGGATTTTGGTGGTGTAGGTTTAGTGGGACTATGTGATGAGTGTGGTGTGGTGCAAGTGTTTACCTTCTCGTCTTGATTGTCAAGTGCAGTCTTGGTTGGAGAGAGCTTTGCCTCCAGTTTGGCTAGATAAGTGCATCTCTCACAGGTTGTGGTGTTGGGTGGTAGGAGGAGAGAGTTGTCTGTGTACATGAGGCAATTGCTACATTGCCTCAAGATGCCCAGATTAATCAGATAGACAGGAGAGAACACTGGGAGCTGACCATTGGACATGCCTGAATAAAAAACTACTTTCCTCTAGACAAGTGAGGAAAGTGAGTATAAGTGCTGTTTTTCTCTAAGCAAATGAGGAAAGTAAGTACAAAAACTCTTTTCCTCTAGGTAAAGAGGGAGGTTGAGTGTCGTAGTAATTTGTAGCTTATTTAGTGCTAACAAGTTCTGAACAAGTGCTGAGCATGAATAAGCAAATTCAAGTGCTAAAAATAAGAATCTGTATTTGGATCTTGTGGTAGATAGGCTACCTAGTGCTTACCACTCCCACTGATAAGCTAGTATGCTTCCCTCCAACACAGAAAGGCTTAGGGGCTCAGAAGCGTACAAACAGTCATGGATACAGCAAATCTCTATCTGGACTAGACTAGTTACAGGAAAGGTGGGAAACAAGTGCAAGTGCGGGTTTTTAAGCCAGAAAATTGAAAGAGATGGAAAAACTGCCCAAACGGCCCATAAACTAGAATTTCTGGGCCAGAAACCACTCTTGTGGTAGATAGGCTACCTAGTGGTTACCACTCCCACTGATAAGCTAGAAGGCTTCCCTGCAACACAGAAAGGCTTGGGGGACTCAGAAGCTTACAAACAGTCCTGGATACAGCAAATCTGTATCTGGACTAGATTAGTTACAGGAAAGATGCGAAACAAGCGCAAATGCAGGTTTTTAAACCAGAAAGTTGAAAGAGATGGAAAAACTGCCAAACGGCCAATAAACTACAATTTCTGGGCCAGAAACCACTCTTATGGTAGATAAGCTACCTAGTGCTTACCACTCCCACTGATAAGCTAGAAGGCTTCCCTCCAACAAAGAAAGGCTTGGGGGCCTTAGAAGCTTACAAACAGTCCTGGATACAGCAAATGTGTATCTGGACTAGACTAGTTACAGGAAAGGTGGGAAAACAAGCGCAATCATGGGCTTTTAAACCAAAAAGTTGAAAGAGATGGAAAAACTGCCAAATGGCCAATAAACTACAATTTCTGGACCAGAAACCACTCTTGTGGTAGACAGGCTACCTGGTGCTTACCAGTCCCACTGATAAGCTAGAAGGCTTCCCTCCAACACAGAAAGTATTTGGGGGCTCAGAAGCTTACAAACAGTCCTGGATACAGCAAATCTGTATTTGGGCTAGACCAGTTACAGGAAAGCTGGGAAGCAAACGCAAACGTAGGCTTTTAAACCAGAAAGTTGAAAGAGATGGAAAAACTGCCCAAACGGCCAATAAACTACAATTTCTGGACCAGAAACCACTCTTGTGGTAGACAGGCTACCTGGTGCTTACCACTCCCACTGATAAGCTAGAAGGCTTCCCTCCAACACAGAAAGGCTTTGGGGGCTCAGAAGCTTACAAACAGTCCTGGTTACAGCAAATCTTTATCTGGACTAAACTAGTTACAGGAAAGGCAGGAAACAAGCTTAGAAAAATTTTTTTTTGGAAAAGGAGCATTAGCTCTTTCCTCCCCATCACACCTCCAACATTTGCCGTCTACCTGAGTTAAAATTCATTGGACTCTGCTTGGGGTAAAATACCAATACAAACACTTCCAAGCAAAGATCCTAAACTGTCTGGACATTGTTGCATATTTGAGAGCCATACATTTGTCCCCCACTGTTTTCTTGTAAACTGCTTTTCCAGTCTCTTTTCCGAATCTCTCCTAACCTCGACTGATTTATTCTTATAGTTATCATGCAATATTTTACTTGTCCTGCTCCAGGGGGAAAAAAGCCAATGAATATCCAGGTATAACCAAGTCTGTCTTAAGTCAGAAACACTCGTAGATGTAAAAACACTCCTTTATTAACGCAGACAATTCTCCCAGTAAAACACGTTTTTCGATGTGGGACTTGTGCTCAATGTTCCCACATCTTACATGACGAACAAGTAACCCTTTCAGCCCTGAACAGAGTGATCAAAGCTAGGGCATATTATAATTGTAACAGCCAACGGGTTATATATCTGGCTACATGTACTCAATGTCCAGCATATTATGTGGGCAAAACTGAGCGAAGTCTCAAACGTAGGATATATGAACATATGTACGATGTACAAAAAGAGAACAACAATAATGCTTTGTACAAACATATATCCACATGCCCTACAGCCAGATATAAATTCTTTGTCCTGGAAAATATATACAGGGACCCTAGGGGAGGACCATGGCAGGCCAAGTTGGAACAAAGGGAAACTTTTTGGCAAATTTCCCTGGAATCAAATAAAAAACCAGGCTTGAATGATTATGTTTCTATCAAGCCTATTTTAAAATTAAAGGCAAGTCTAGTTTAATACATTACATATATTTTATATATATATTTTATTTTCATTTTTTATACATATACATATATATTTTTGTATATATATTTTTTAATATGATCATAAAATTTCTGTATAATATTTTGTATAACTATCCATCTACTCATCAACATACTAGTGCAGTGTTAATTTAAGCTTTTTGTGCTTAGTTGAATTATTTATAATACTATGGTACAACATGTTCAGGGTTTGTTGCTTTAATTACTTAATTGTTTAATTAGAGGGTTGGCTACTCAATGTATTTAAGCAACGTGAATACCTTCTGTATGATATCTGAAGAAGTTGTATTCAACAACGAAAACGTGTTTTACTGGGAGAATTGTCTGCGTTAATAAAGGAGTGTTTTTACATCTACGAGTGTTTCTGACTTAAGACAGACTTGGTTATACCTGGATATTCATTGGCTTTTTTCCCCCTGGAGCAGGTTTTGGTATCATTGGTTTTTTGTTACCTGCTTATTCTCCGTTTTTGGTGTTTTGTGCTACTATGGAGGATTCGGGGGAAATTTCAGCAGCCGATATCCATACTAATTCATTTCGCTCAGAGATGGGCGAAATACGTAGACTTTCTGGACAATTAAGTCAACTGATAGATATCCTTGTGCCCTTGGGGAAGGGCTTGCAACAGGCTTTATCTAAACCTGTTCACCATGCCAACCTGGACAAACAAGACTTGCCGGTCATCGCTGGTACATCGGAACACAGAGGAACATCTTTTCCCGGCGACGGACGTCATCTAAACTCGACGGATTTTCAGAGAACGCCGGTTCTTCTACAAACGGCGAACGAGCAGGGTCTGAAGTCTCCAGAACGAACGGGGCTCAGCCAAGCACCAGTTTCCACGTTTCAAGAGTGGTACAAGGACATACCTTCATTCGATACTCACAGAAGTCATGTACAGGCGAACGAAAGGAACTTTAACTTTCAAGACTCTATGGCGGCACTGGAGACATCTTTGTATAGGTACAGAAGTCTTAATTTAGATAATATGTACCTTAATGAATGTTTGATTAAGCGACTAGTGCCCAAGGGTCTGAGGATACATAAGTATCCCAATAATGTTATTAAAGATAGTGATTTTCACAAAGAGTTAGTCAATGCATTTGACAACTGTGGGTTAGCTATTGTTCAGGCTATTATCAGAAACAACGAAAAAGAGATTATGTTACTGGACAAGGACATTGAAAAATATAATGAAGCTGTGACTACTGATCTTTTGTTTCAGGTTGAGGAAACTAAAAAGAAATATTATAAAATGAGACTAGATATTGACAGCAAATGTGATGTTATTGTTAAAAGGAAATACAAAAAATTACAGAGGGACATCAGAGAATACAGTGAAGGCTGTCAATATCCTATGCCAGCTACTACCCAAGGGTACACCCAAAAACAATATAGACCGGTATCTTATTCAGAACAGGTATTCCAAGAACGTGAACAACCAATAGATAGGTTTCATGAATGGGCAGCTGAACCACTCCCCAGGAGATCTGAAAGGATTCGCAATCAGCGAAAACCCCCTCAGTCTTTTTCCCCCGAACGTCCCCCATACAGGGGGAACATGAGGAACAACATGTAAGGGTGTTAGAGACTATTTCCAACGAGACAACAGATATTATAGAGATACTTCATAGTGGTATTGATGATGTTGAATTTCCCTACACCATATGTAAAAAAGCTGGTTACTCTATTTACAACTACAGCCACTTACACATTACCGATACTTTTTTTGAACTATTTACCAAGGGACTTAAATATGTCCCTAGTAGGAGTAGTAATGTTACACAAGTTATAGTGGACCTGAAGTTATTTATTAGAAAACTTAATTTGGAAAATCTCATGGGACATAGTGACCCAATTAGACAGGATTTTCCGCACAGAACTAGTACTTTTAATCCTCCTCTGCATCCCCAATTGAAAAATCTCGAAATGAGAATAGAACAGAAGATCAGGAATCAAAGCACGAACCGCATAGTTTTCAGCTATGGATCCAAGCTCTCAGCTCCTCCCTCACCCATAATGCCCTGCTCCCTCATGACCTCAGATCTTGTTTGCAGCTGGTGAACTGGATGTGGTTCTAATAGCTCTCAGCTAAGTGGATTTTCTTGTTCAAGAATAGAATATTTTTGCTTTTAATTTTTTTTGTGTGAGTTTAGGTTTCCTTTATTATTATTGACTGTTTTTAGTTTAATTTAATTTCAGTAGTATATTTTATCCCTCCCTCGCTGGTTGCGTAGTGTGTGTGAGGCCTGTGTGCTTCTTTGTTTATTGTTTTAAGTTACTTCTGTAACTTTTGGTTAGCTTTAGTGACTATGGCTGAACAGCCTAAGTCAATATTCTCTAAATGCTCGAGTGTGGCCATAAGCTCTTCTGGATGGCCACTCGGTGTGTTATGTCTTGGGGTTGAACACCTCACATCTGGTTGTTCCATTTGTGCAGGGTTCAACCCCAGGGCACTGAGGAGCGGAGGTCAAGCTGGTCTTGGCGGGTCTTTTACCCCGGACTCGGCTCCGACCCCGCTCCTTCGGGACTCCTGCGGCTGCAGCTGTTCCCCTGTGCACCCTCCTGCTCCTGGGACTCAAACTCCCTTGGACAGGAGGGATGCATCTAAAAGGACCGGAGGAGAAGCACCTGGCGGGCGAGACCTCTGTTTCGGCCCGCCAGCCAAGCGGCTTCTCCCCGGCTTCCTTTGGTGCGGTCTCCTCCTCGGCTCCGGTCACCTGTGTGCTTCTCACGGGTCCTGAGGAGGGAGACTCCTCCGTCGAGGCTATCGAGGAGGCATTCCAGGCCTACCTCGGTAGCCTCGTCGAGATCTACCCATAGCCTTTGGATGCTGATCTGGACGGATGATGCGAAGGTTCATCCAGGCCCAGATGCAGATGGGAGTGCTTTGCCTCCGGGAGCTCAACACCCTTTCAAGCCTATTGCTCCTTCTCCGACCGCTTCCGGGTTGGAGCAACTGGGCCGAGCAGCCGGGCGGGGAGGTCGGGCCGATAGTACGAGCCGGATCCGACCTGCCCTCCAGTGGACCCGACTCTCGAGCCTGGATCCGAGCCGGATCCGGGGATCAGTGCTCCCGGCGCCGTCTGTGTCGGAGCGCACTGTCCCGCCGGATCCAGTGCTTGGCGCCGGCTCGATCCACTCTTCGGATCCGAGGGAGCCGATTGTCGGATCCTTTGGTCGAGGTCGGCTCCCCTTCGGCAATGTAGTGGAGGGCTCTGTTGAGGGTCTCCGGACCCCGGCACTTGCCGGCTCCGTCCGCTCCCCTCTGCACTGGGCCAGGCTTCCACCATCCGGCCCCTGGGACAGCCCGTTTCTGTGCCCCAAGTTGCTCCATGGAGCAAATTGCTGCTGCGAGGACTCCTCTGACAGCCCCCAGAGGCTCCTGCAAGCTCGCAAGGAGGCACATTGACTCCCTGAGTCTCTCACTGAAGACACGGACTTGGAGGAAGGGAAGGCTCCCACGGTCACCCCGAGGATGTCTCCCGGACATCATGGAAATGTCTGTATCAGGGGGTGGTCTGAAGTCTTCCTCGGACGAGTCCGTGTTCTTGGAGGCATTGAAGCGGGCCCGTCTACCTCTTGGGTGTCCCCCCTGCCGACCCCTGGTGGACCTTATTACCACCAGGGCGTGGAAGGAACCGGACACCGTGGAGCCAATTCCCAAAAGACCTGATAAAATCCTTAGCCGCCTTCTGACAGGACCCATTGGAGTAAGGGGCCTCCTGTAGATGCCATGTTGATGGCGGCCACAAGAGGGAACTGGCTCAGGAGAGTCCTCAGTCCACCCACCGAGCAAGGAGTCTCGGATGATGGACCGCTTGGGAAGCGGATGTTCAGTTCGACCTTCTCGGTAAGCTGAACTACATGTTATTCGGATGCAGGGAGATCTTATTAAGGAAGACGCTGCCTCCCCCGCTGAGTCCCTTTCGGAGGGGGACAGAGCTCTGCACTCCACCAAAATGGCCACTCTTGGTCAGTCACAATACTTCTGCGGCTACTCTCCCATGCTGAGGGCCGCTAGAGCTCAGGGGACAGGACTGGTCACTAGGCGTCAGGCCTGGCTCCGCCTCATGAGCCCTTCAAGCGTCATTGCACCTTGATGGTTCTGCTCTGTTTGGCAAGACCGTTGGCGTTGACCCAGAGCGAGAAGGACGGAAGACGCTGTCTGCCGTCGAATCCTTCTCTGCACCCCAGAGGCCCTATTCTAGGAACCAAAGGGTCAGAAGAAGATGTGGTTCCGAAGTCGCAGCAGTCCCAGCCTGCTCGGACAACCAGTCCTTCCGTGGCAGAGGAGGACAGGGGAGGGCCCGCCCTAGAGGCAGAGGGCTCCCAGAAACTTGGGTCCAGGAACCTTTCTCTGAGCGGCCCGCAGCACTGAGGTTGCCCGACTGCTCTACTCTGGAGGCAGTCGGGGGCGTTCAGCACCTAGCGGCATGGGAGTCCATAACATGGACCGCTGGGTTCTCCAAATCATATCCAGAGGATATCGCATTCCTTTCCTTCACCTTCCAAAGATGAAGTCCCTCCCAGGCGTACCACCCGGTCAGGGAGGCCGCTGGCAGAAATTGGCCATCTGCTAGAAAAGAGCCATCCAGCCCGTCCCCAGACCAGATCGGATCAGGGTTCTACTCCAGGTTCTTTTAGTGCCAAAAAGGCGGGGAACTAAGACCAATCCTAGACCTCTCTCTCTTGAATCTGGCAGTCCCAAAGAAAAATTCGAATGGTCACTCTACAATCTATTCTCCCCTTCTGGGAGAAGGCCACTGGATGTGCTCGATAGATCTTGTATAGGTACAGAAGTCTTAATTTAGATAATATGTACCTTAATGAATGTTTGATTAAGCGACTAGTGCCCAAGGGTCTGAGGATACATAAGTATCCCAATAATGTTATTAAAGATAGTGATTTTCACAAAGAGTTAGTCAATGCATTTGACAACTGTGGGTTAGCTATTGTTCAGGCTATTATCAGAAACAACGAAAAAGAGATTATGTTACTGGACAAGGACATTGAAAAATATAATGAAGCTGTGACTACTGATCTTTTGTTTCAGGTTGAGGAAACTAAAAAGAAATATTATAAAATGAGACTAGATATTGACAGCAAATGTGATGTTATTGTTAAAAGGAAATACAAAAAATTACAGAGGGACATCAGAGAATACAGTGAAGGCTGTCAATATCCTATGCCAGCTACTACCCAAGGGTACACCCAAAAACAATATAGACCGGTATCTTATTCAGAACAGGTATTCCAAGAACGTGAACAACCAATAGATAGGTTTCATGAATGGGCAGCTGAACCACTCCCAGGAGATCTGAAAGGATTCGCAATCAGCGAAAACCCTCAGTCTTTTTCCCCGAACGTCCCCCATACAGGGGGAACATGAGGAACAACATGTAAGGGTGTTAGAGACTATTTCCAACGAGACAACAGATATTATAGAGATACTTCATAGTGGTATTGATGATGTTGAATTTCCCTACACCATATGTAAAAAAGCTGGTTACTCTATTTACAACTACAGCCACTTACACATTACCGATACTTTTTTTGAACTATTTACCAAGGGACTTAAATATGTCCCTAGTAGGAGTAGTAATGTTACACAAGTTATAGTGGACCTGAAGTTATTTATTAGAAAACTTAATTTGGAAAATCTCATGGGACATAGTGACCCAATTAGACAGGATTTTCCGCACAGAACTAGTACTTTTAATCCTCCTCTGCATCCCCAATTGAAAAATCTCGAAATGAGAATAGAACAGAAGATCAGGAATCAAAGCAAACATACTAGATTTGCTTCTAATTTAACCCCTTCTGAAAAGCAACTGTTGGACACTTTGAGACAGGACACAAGTATTAGGGTTATGGAACCGGATAAAGGAGGGGGCATGGTCATCATGGACCAGGTTCTGTACGAAGGTAAAATGAACAGTATACTTAACAACCAATCCAGATACAGTATAGTTTCATTAAACGAAATTAATATAGCTTATAAAAAAATAGATCTTGCTATAAAAAATCTTCTGGACATAGGCACTATAGATCAAAGCACCTATGTCTTTTTACACAATGCAGAACCGAGGGTACCATCCATTTTTGGAGTACCCAAGGTCCACAAAAACTTATATGACCCACCTTTAAGACCTATAGTGGCTGCCCAGGGTTCAAAAATCTCTACTATTTCCAAGTTTCTGGACTACCAGTTTAAGAAATTGTGGCCTAAAGCTAACCATTTACTTAAAGATTCGTGGGAATTTTTGAAACAAGTAACCCCGGATTTAATGGTACCTAACTTAAAATTCCTGACCATTGACGTCGTGGACCTATTCTCGGTAATCCCACATGAAACAGGTCTGCAATGGTTAGATGAAGCACTTACATCTTGCCCCAAAGCCAACAATCGGGATAATTTTCTGATTATGAATCTTATGAAACTTGTTTTGTATCACAATTTTATTTACTTTACAGGTGAATATTACAAGCAAACTTCTGGGGTAGCCATGGGGGCCAATTGTGCCCCCACATATGCTGATATTATTCTGTCCATTTGGGAGAGTAAATATGTATTGAATAGTCCTTACAAACAATACTGGGTTGCCTATTATAGGTTTCTCGACGATATCTGTATTTTTTGGACAGGACCAGACAACCTTATTCAGGAATTTATGGAGTATTTGGCCTCCACTACAGATTTTCTTACATTTACATATCAAGTCCATGAGAACAGGGTAGAATACTTGGATGTCCTGCTCAGTGTAGACAGGGAAGGAAGATTTCAATCTACTGTATACAGAAAGCCTACTTTCTCTAACAGTTATATCCATTTCAAAAGTCTACACCCTATGTACTTTTAAAAGGCATCGTCAAGGGGCAATTCGTTAGAATATCACGGATGACCTCTGACGATGAACAATTTCTATTAGAATGTCAAAAATTGAGTATCATGTTTCGGGATAGGGGTTACCCGGAGGATTTCATTCATAACATTAGGGATCAGGTAATGGCTGGTAGAAGGGACAGATTTATCCCGGTGTTAGGGTTAGGGATCATTTCTCAAGGTCAGGACACCATAGACAACAATTTAGAATTTCAGCAAGCCTTTATTACACAATATAGTACCAACTCTAGTTACATCAAGGACATTATTTCCCAGGAATGGAATACATTTTTAGAAATTACTGACTTGCCTAATTTACATGGTAAAAGTATGAGAACAGTTTACAGTAAAGGGAAAAATATAAAGAGTATTTTGGAACATGGTCCTAACCAGAATAAATCCAAGACGCTTATGCAGGGTACCTATAGATGTGGGACTTGTGCTCAATGTTCCCACATCTTACATGACGAACAAGTAACCCTTTCAGCCCTGAACAGAGTGATCAAAGCTAGGGCATATTATAATTGTAACAGCCAACGGGTTATATATCTGGCTACATGTACTCAATGTCCAGCATATTATGTGGGCAAAACTGGAGCTAAGTCTCAAACGAGGATATATGAACATATGTACGATGTACAAAAAGAGAACAACAATAATGCTTTGTACAAACATATATCCACATGCCCTACAGCCAGATATAAATTCTTTGTCCTGGAAAATATATACAGGGACCCTAGGGGAGGACCATGGCAGGCCAAGTTGGAACAAAGGGAAACTTTTTGGCAAATTTCCCTGGAATCAAATAAAAAACCAGGCTTGAATGATTATGTTTCTATCAAGCCTATTTTAAAATTAAAGGCAAGTCTAGTTTAATACATTACATATATTTTATATATATATTTTATTTTCATTTTTTATACATATACATATATATTTTTGTATATATATTTTTTAATATGATCATAAAATTTCTGTATAATATTTTGTATAACTATCCATCTACTCATCAACATACTAGTGCAGTGTTAATTTTAAGCTTTTGTGCTTAGTTGAATTATTTATAATACTATGGTACAACATGTTCAGGGTTTGTTGCTTTAATTACTTAATTGTTTAATTAGAGGGTTGGCTACTCAATGTATTTAAGCAACGTGAATACCTTCTGTATGATATCTGAAGAAGTTGTATTCAACAACGAAAACGTGTTTTACTGGGAGAATTGTCTGCGTTAATAAAGGAGTGTTTTTACATCTACGAGTGTTTCTGACTTAAGACAGACTTGGTTATACCTGGATATTCATTGGCTTTTTTCCCCCTGGAGCAGGTTTTGGTATCATTGGTTTTTTGTTACCTGCTTATTCTCCGTTTTTGGTGTTTTATTTTACTTGTCCTGCCAGCTATCCCTTTTTAACAGCAGCTTCTGCTCTAGATTTACCTAAAAACTCTACCAGAGTAAATATTTCACTTAGGATTCCCTTATCCCTTTCTGTTTGCCTATACTGTGATATCAGTCCCTAGAAGGAAAGACCGTCTTTAACCTGCAGTCCGAACGTCTTCCTGGTCTCATACCACTCTGTTACCTTTCCCTCTCCAGTATCTTGGTTCTTTCACCAGTAAATTCCAGCCCCCTCTTGCCTATTTTCTATACCCTAGTTGCAGTCATCCCTATTGGCAAAATCTCCTTTATTTTTTCCATTCTTGTGTTAGCTTAGCTCTTAAAATACTTTATGCTACTTGAATATAATAGTATGCATACTTTGTTATTCTCTTTAAGGATTTGCATCCAAAATCGCATCCAAAATCCTAATCTCTCTTTATTTCTTGAACTTCACCCACTTCATCATCCCTTTGTATTTTGTATTTTAACCTTCTTGTGTTATGTATATGAGCCTTAACTTTGTAGCTCTAAAATATTCCATCATATCAGGTAATCCTAAACCATCTTGTTCAATTGGAGGGATCAGCTTATTCCACTTAACTCTTGCCCTCTTCCCTTCCCAGTTAAATTCCTTCAACTCTTTTCTAATTATTGTCTACAACTTCTCAACTGGTTGATTAAAAATTGCCTGACCTGTATATAAAGCTAAAGTCACTAAATCCATTTTCATGGTTTGTATTTTATTATCCATATCCTTAAACAAGAGCTTCCAGGTTCTCAGTTTTTGTATTATCTTTTGTTTAGTCTATTCCCATATATCCTTAGCTGCAATAACAGAAGCTTTTTTTAACCCATACTCCTAAATACTTTATCTTATCATGTCCCATTAATACAGGT
This sequence comes from Protopterus annectens, assembly GCF_019279795.1. Lineage (NCBI taxonomy): Eukaryota > Metazoa > Chordata > Ceratodontiformes > Protopteridae > Protopterus > Protopterus annectens. The sequence goes on from NC_056746.1 coordinate 102,701,981, forward strand.
ATTGCCGAACCATTTCATGTTGGTTGCATAATTTGTGGCTATAGCCTTTGTTTTAGCTTCATTAATTATATACCCTGAAAAGACTTGAAGCTCTCTCAGAATTGTCCACTACAATGAGATGACATTTTCTGGATTTATCAGGTACAAAATAATATAATCTGCAAATAAAGCCAACTTTATTGATTAAAATACTAATTATATAACTGCATTTCTCAGTTCCTTATAGTGTTTGCCACTGGCTTTAAATATAAAGCAGATAACAAAGGGGGAAGAAGACACATCTGCTGGTTCCTCTTTTCAAACACAACTTATCAGAAAGGGACCCTCCCGCTTTATTTCTTGCTTCCAGTCCTTCATATATTCTCCTAATTAACTTTATTATTTTTGTATCAGGAAATGCAAATTTTTCCATTGCCCTACACATAAAATCCCAGCTGACTCTGTAGAATGCTTTCTCTGCATCAAGATCTAACAGCAACAACAGTATTTTCTTACATTCTGCTTCCCTCTGGATCATCATTGCTCTATTAATGTTGTCAGATGTTTGCCCCCCTCCACAAAAACATATTGATCTATAGCTCTTAATTATGGCAACAACTTTGCCTTTGTTTTAGCTAGTATAAATATAAATACTTTATAATCATGGTTTAAAATTTAAATGGGTCAGTATGAAGCTGGGGCTGATGGATCTTTAGGTATTACAGCCACCACAGCTTTCTTCCATGATTTTGTTGTTTTCCCCTCCTTTTAAAATACTATTAAACAAATGCTTGCATATCTTTATAACTTTCTTCCCTTCTAACTTCTAAATGTCCACAGAAATACCATTTGTTCCTGGAGATTTTCCTGAAAATGTGTTATACATCACCATTTTTATGTCATCTACTATCGTAATTGTTAGTTGTTGAGCCTCATCTACTTCTAACTTTGGCATAATTAAGTCTTTCATAAATGTTCCCGTTTATGCTTTTTCTTGATTTCCACATTTCTCTGCTTTATACAAATGTTCATAAAATGTTTAAAACCTGTCTAATACCTCTACAGGATCTCTGGTTATTGTTCTTGTTAGAAGCCCCCAAAGTTTGGTGACAACCCTTTCTACTTGATGTTGCCAAGTTGTGCTAAATGTTTTTGTGCTCTGGAGTTATCATCAAAAATAGTTGCTTAACAGTAATCTTTCTAAGCTCATACATATTATCTGGATACCCCCTTATTTTCTATTTAACTCTCTGCATTTGCACATGTTTTTGTTTGTGAGATTCCCCTTATTCTGAAATACTTTAACCTTTGTCAGCCCTTCTAAGTCACTCCTATTACTTCTTAATTTAACCATATCACTGTATGTCTCTTTAACTCTATTTTCATTATACCCCACTCAGTAGCTATAACTTCTGAAGATATTTCTGTCTTCACTAATAACTCTCAAATAATTTCCACTTCCTATTCCTTTCTCTTTTTAACAGGTAGGTGGGAATGTGCCAGTGTCTCATTTTTACTTTATTACCCTGCATTTTTATTTTAGTTTTTATCAGTGCATTATATGAAATAGTTATTGGATGTTCATTGAAGCTTTCAATTAAAGACACATTTTCTTGTGAAATATAATTTCTATCTAGTCTAGTCTGGTTGGGACTCGAAATGCTGAGTGCTGAAAAGCCGGAAAAAAAAAAACAGAAAACTCAGAGAAAAGCAAATCTTGAAAATTGTTCTCCTTAAAACTTTTTTTTGCATGGGGGCAAGCCCCCCCCCCCAAACTTATATATACCATCTCCAAGGTTGTTGTACCTCGGTGAAAAGGGAATATTCTAAAAAAAATCTCATCTCTGACTTATGTACAAGTTTGATCTTTTGGCAATTCATTCAGTGTGTTTCAGGACTCACTGTGGCGAGTTCCGACATTTCAAATGGTTAACGCCCAGTAAATGTACTTTGGGGAATAATATGTCAATTCTGTCCTTGTTTCTACTACTGAATTCACATCTTCCATATCAGATATTTTCACAAATTTCTTCAGAAATCTACCCTCTTTTGTTATATTTCCCTTTTAGTTCTGCTTGATACATCCTTACTACTGTAAATCAAGTTCCAGTGCCCACTTATAAGTAATATTCCCTTCTGAAAGTTAATTATTTCTTCCAAAATTTGAAGGTCCATAATAGCAATTTTTGGTTGAATATAAATACTTGCCTGCATAATCCTCCCTTACCAGTAGCCCTTTACTAACACAAGTTTACCATTGTTATCTTTTTTCCCCTCTTTTATCATTATTGGAGCTCCTGTAGCAATTAGTATAAGTATTCCCCATTTCCTTTGTCCCAATAGTCTGCTGAATATCCATCTTGAAATCCTTAAAGCTGAAGAATTCTTGATCTGTCATACCTAAGTGTAGGCAGGCATCACCAACCTGTGTCAGTCAGGTAAGCACTAGGCTAGTAGTCTCCATTACACTGCATGTTTGAAGGGAAGTATTGATAAAGGCTGTTATAGATGTTTTTCCACACATCTTGGGTTGGCAGCTGCAACACTTGCATAACGGTATGTTCTAGTTCTATTTTAATGTTTACTCTGCATACAGCAAGAACACTATAGGTACATGTGTGTGTTAGCAGACAAGGGGTGTCATGTGTGTTCCTACTTAACACATTCCACTGGTGGTGGTTCCACCACAACAGATCAGCATAGGGCTGACATCAGCAGGGCATTAGTGGCTGATGATAATGGCAGCCTGCAAGTGGCATGGTTCAGTGACACGGTGACACTGTCTGCAGGTCACCCACACCCATCATTACAGAGGCTCCTCTAGAGGTTCAGGCTAAGCACATGGACATATATCTTTTACCTGAGAGTCCTTTATGCCTAGTGCACACATTACCTGAAATAAGCACCGATTCTGTGGTGCACATACCCACCATATGGAATAGGTGCAGGGGTGCTGCCATGACTTCAGTACCATCCCTGATACAGCTACAACAGTAGGAAAGTAACCTTTGGATGTGAATGTCAGTCATCCAGGCACAGTTGGCTGCTAGTCATAGCATTGCGGAGATGGTTCGTGTACTCTGTAGATCATGGATAACTTCCACCTAGTGCACAGTGATCTAAAGCATATGGAGAGGGCATGTTCAGTGCTTTTGTGGCCACTGGTGCCTCCATAAAAACCTCCATGACAATGCAATGACCATCCAGTATACCTCCACATGGCAGACTTTCCATGGCCATGGGTGGGTTCAGATTTGGGGGGCTGCATACTGTCCCAGTTCAGAGTACACCAGCTGTTTTTGAGATGACACTGCCGTGGGCTGTGGATACACAGACTGCCACCTCCTATTGTGCATATCATCCAGACCGCACACAGTGGTGGTTCTGTGGCTCAACAACTTGATGCCTGTCCTACCTTCCATAAAGGGCATTTAGTTCTGCCCCTTCCCTGCTGCCGGACTTGTGAGCAGTGGTACTTATCAGGATCAACAAATTATATGACTGCTCACAATACTTTAGTTCCTCTATTTTCCTGCTACATGCTACATTAAGCCCCAGCACTGTAAGGCAGCACCGTGGACTTATCATAGCAGCTTGACCCACCACTGGGGGTGGAATCTGTAAATCCTCACAACCTCATAGAATGTATGGTTACTTTCTTTACCTCCCAAGACCCACATAATTTTGTTGCAGTAAACTATCACTGTGTTCCACCTGCATTGCTGACATAGGTAGGACATGTGTCTGATATGTCACTCATGGAAACTGCATGTGTGTGCATAGGCACATTTTAATAATGCCCTGGGTATTACAGTTAAGGTTTAGGAAGTTCTTCCACTTGATGTATCACAATCTGTCTGATTAGGTGTGGCCTTGGAGACAATATGTGTGCAATCCATGGCTCCCAGGACCTCAGGGAAATGAGTTATGGCATAAAATGGACACATGGTTGTGGATCTCTCCTCTGCAGTTCTGGGGAACTACATTTGCTTCTCCACATGCTGCAGCATAATATTGAGCAACTGGTTCAGTATTTATGAAGCTGACACTTGTGATATCCCTAACATTTCCCCAGTAGGTCACTAAGATGGTTAAAGTAACACATACCTTAGTATCTACATGAATGGACATACCATTGATTCTGCTTGGCTCTCTAACAGTCTCCCTTACCGTATGGAAATGGTTTACATCTCTTACAGTCTCCCTTACCATATGGAAATGGTTTTCATCTCTTACAGTCTCCCTTACCATATGGAAATGGTTTACATCTCTAACAGTCTTCCTCACCATATGGAAATGGTTTACTATCTGTTGATTTGTGAGTTGGTGGTATGTTAGACACTGTCTTCCCTCCTTCTTTAGCATATACGGCTGTAACACACAGCATTGTGGGCACTTGCTTCGATGACGATTGATAATATGTGGTGCTGTGTTATTACCACTACTAATCCAAGTATTCCTCCCTTCAAATACACCATGATTCTTAGTGTAACAAATGGTATGCTGTGCAGCATGCTCATTTTATGTGTCTGAAGCTGCCATTTTGGGTGTAATCATTTGTATGTACTATCCGGCTCATCTGCATGGAGCTCATTGTTTTTGGTATCTGTATGCATTTATTAGCATGCACTGTATACCACACTATTTTTCTTGCACGATCATGCATTCCTTGTCTTAAACTCTCCCATAAATTGCATATTGTAACTACTTGTGCTAATTTTTGATGTTTAAAGCAGTGAATGTCTATGAATCCCCACCAAGCTCTCACTTCTGATTGGGAGCGCAAATCCTTCCTTGATACGTATACTTATGAGTTAGTTTTTTTTTAGCCACTCTGTTTTGCTGACCGTCTTCTTTTCTAACCAGACACACAAACAGAAATTAATTTTTCTTGCCAAAAAACATACAATACTCACTGATTAACTATGCTTCTTTTATTTATTTGGTTGTTTATTTATTTGACATATAAATATTTTTTGCAGAGAAAGTCTGACTGGGCCGAAAAGTGTCCATTTTCAGTGGAGGCCCGGGGAGAAAAGCTCCACAATCACAATCTTTCAAAAATCAGTTTATAGATATTTTAAATCACAAACTATCATGTTACACAACAAAATATAGGAATGAAAACATGTAATGGGATAAACAAAGAACATATATTTCATAGTAGAGTGCAATGAAAAACAATAACATGAGTTAGAGGAAAATATGTGAGGAAAAACTCATTAGGCATATAATTTGTTACATAGATTAGTATGCGATAAATGAGACGTGAGACAATTTAATAACCTATTAAAATTTATATCAGAGATGACATGATTAGAGAATGCGAGGGAAAATTGAGTGATGTCTTAGTGTAAGAGATATTATGGTTATGGAAGGAAGTAAGGATGGAGAGAAAATGAGATTATAAAAGAGTGCAGGGTATGGTGTCTTCAGGTAGCTTAGGTGAGTAGGGAGGAAAGAGAAAGAAGTAGTGGAAAGGTGTGCAGAGAGCAAGTGGATAAGGTAAGGAAGTTGGAAAAACAAAAGAAAGGAGTGGAGTAGGAGGTTGAGGGGTTGAAAGAGGGTGAGTGAAGTATAGTGAGTAAGCTTAGCCAGGACTGGCATAGGATCAGGTCCATGATTTTATAAAGTATTCTTTTAGGGAGCATTCAAAGGTGGGTAGGTTAGAAAGGTAGGTTAGGTATGTTATTAAAGTTAGAGAGAGTCTTCTGGTTACTAATCAGCCCTGTCTTAGTGGTTAATGAGTATATTAACTTTTATTGCAAATACAAAACTTTATGAAGTCTGAGGCTTACTGCATCAGGTCAACAACTATGATTGCAGGCTTCTTCAGATTTGTATCTACTCAAAGCATATGTGAGGCTGTTACCTAGACATCTGCTTACACAATATCTGTATAGTACACACAAGATGTCCCTTCTAGAAATAAAGAAGAGCTTTCTTTAGTTATCCTTCATATCATGATTTAAAATTTTATCCATACTTGTAGGCCGAGGGTTCACAGATTGGTACAGTCCTAGTCATACAATAAATCCCTACAGCAGTTGTATTTGTGTTGAGCATAGTACAGATAGTTGTGTGAGTCTCCCAACCTAACAGTACATTTGATATCATGGATATTCATTGGTGGATATGAAAGGGTTTATCCTTTCTGTCAGTCAATATTCTGCATCCTTTTTTCCCCAGTGCTTCGCATGTTTTGGAACAAACATGCATCTATAAGAATGTATGTGGCAATGCCACTTAACAACTGCATAAGCACACTCATCCCCCACACTAACTGCATAAGCATGCTCATTCCACACTGAATGCATAAGCATGCTCATTCCTCACTGACTGCATAAACATGCTCATCCCCCACTGACTATATAAGTATGCTCATCCCACACTGACTGCATAAGCACACTCATCCCACACTGACTGCATAAGCAGACTCATCCCACACTGACTGCATAAGCAGACTCATCCCACACTGACTGCATAAGCAGACTCATCCCCTACACTTACTGCATAAGCGCACTCATCCCCCACACTGACTGCATAAGCGCACTCATCCCCCACACTGACTGCATAAGCATGCTCATCCCCCACACTGACTGCATAAGCATGCTCATCTCCCGCACTGACTGCATAAGAATGTTCATCCCCCACTGACTGTATAAGCACACTCATCCCCCACACTGACTGCATAAGCACGCTCATCCCCCACATTGACTGCAGAAGCATGCTCATCCCCCACTGACTGTATAAGTGCACTCATCCCCCACACTGACTGTCTGCATAAGCATGCTAATCCCCCACACTGACTGCATAAGCATGCTCATCCCCACTGACTGTATAAGCACACTCATCCCCCACACTGACTGCATAAGCACACTCATCCCCCACACTGACTGCATAAGCACACTCATCCCACCCAGACTGCATAAGCATGCTCATCCCCCACCCAGACTGCATAAGCATGTTCATCCCCCACCCTGACTGCATAAGCATGTTCATCCCCCACCCTGACTGCATAAGCATGCTCATCCCCCACACTGACTGCATAAGCACGCTCATCCCCTACCCTGACTGCATAAGCACGCTCATCCCCTACCCTGACTGCATAAGCGCACTCATCCCCCACACTGACTGCATAAGCATGCTCATTCCCCACACTGACTGCATAAGCATGCTCATCCCCCACACTGACTGCATAAGTACGCTCATCCCCCACACTGACTGCATAAGAATGCTCATCCCCACACTGACTGCATAAGCACACTCATCCCCCACACTGACTGCATAAGCACACTCATCCCCCATACTGACTGCATAAGCATGCTCATCCCCCACTGACTGTATAAGCACACTCATCCCCCAAACTGACTGCATAAGCATGCTCATCCCCCACTGACTGTATAAGCACACTCATCCCCCACACTGACTGTATAAGCACACTCATCCCCTACGCTGACTGCATAAGCACACTCATCCCACACTGACTGCATAAGCACGCTCATCCCCCACGCTGACTGCATAGGCATGCTCATCCCCCACCCTGACTGCATAAGCTTGCTCATCGCCGGCACTGACTGCATAAGCACACTCATCCCCCAAACTTGACTGCATAAGCATGCTCATCTCCCACACTGACTGCATAAGCACGCTCATCCCCCACACTGACTGCATAAAGCACGCTCATCCTTCACAGACTGCATAAGCACACTCATCCCCCACACTGACTGCATAAGCACACTCATCCCACCCAGACTGCATAAGCATGCTCATCCCCCACCCAGACTGCATAAGCATGCTCATCCCCCACCCAGACTGCATAAGCATGTTCATCCCCCACACTGACTGCATAAGCATGCTCATCCCCCACCCAGACTGCATAAGCATGTTCATCCCCTACCCTGACTGCATAAGCACGCTCATCCCCTACCCTGACTGCATAAGCGCACTCATCCCCCACACTGACTGCATAAGCATGCTCATCCCCCACACTGACTGCATAAGTACGCTCATCCCCCACACTGCCTGCATAAGAATGCTCATCCCCACACTGACTCCATAAGCACACTCATCCCCACACTGACTGCATAAGCACACTCATCCCCCACACTGACTGCATAAGCACACTCATCCCCCATACTGACTGCATAAGCACACTCATCCCCCATACTGACTGCATAAGCATGCTCATCCCCCACTGACTGTATAAGCACACTCATCCCCCAAACTGACTGCATAAGCATGCTCATCCCCCACTGACTGTATAAGCACACTCATCCCCCACACTGACTGTATAAGCACACTCATCCCCTACGCTGACTGCATAAGCACACTCATCCCACACTGACTGCATAAGCACGCTCATCCCCCACGCTGACTGCATAGGCATGCTCATCCCCCACCCTGACTGCATAAGCTTGCTCATCGCCGGCACTGACTGCATAAGCACACTCATCCCCCAAACTTGACTGCATAAGCATGCTCATCTCCCACACTGACTGCATAAGCACGCTCATCCCCCACACTGACTGCATAAAGCACGCTCATCCCTCACAGACTGTATAAGCACGCTCATGCCACACTGACTGCATAAGCACACTCATCCCCCACACTGACAGCATAAGCACGTTCATCCCCCACACTGACAGCATAAGCACGTTCATCCCCCACTGACTGTATAAGCACACTCATCCCCCACACTGACTGCATAAGCACACTCATCCTCCACACTGACTGCATAAGCACGCTCATCCCCCACACTGACTGCATAAGCACGCTCATCCCCCACACTGACTGCATAAGCACGCTCATCCCCCACACTGACTGCATAAGCATGCTCATCCCCCACACTGACTGCATAAGCATGCTCATCCCCCACACTGACTTCATAAGCAGACTCATCCCACACTGACTTCATAGCAGACTCATCACACACTGACTTCATAAGCATGCTCATCCCCCACACTGACTGCATAAGCAGGCTCATCCCACACTGACTTCATAAGCACACTCATCCCCCATGCTGACTGCATAAGCACGCTCATCCCCCACACTGACTCCATAAGCACACTCACCCCCCACTGACTGTATAAGCACACTGATACCCCACACTGACTGCATAAGTACGCTCATCCCCCACACTAACTGCATAAGCACGCTCATCCTCCACACTGACTGCATAAGCACGCTCATCCCCCACACTGACTGCATAAGCATGCTCATCCCCCACACTGACTGCATAAGCACGGTCATCCCCCACACTGACTGCATAAGCACGCTCATCCCCCACACTGACTGCATAAGCACACTCATCCCACACTGACCTCATAAGCATGCTCATCCCCCACACTGACTGCATAAGCAGACTCATCCCACACTGATTGCGTAAGCACACTTATCCCCCACACTGACACTGCATAAGTTTGTTCATCCCCCACACTGACTGCATAAGCACACCCATCCCACACTGACTGCATAAGCACACTCACCCCCCACTCACTGTATAAGCACACTCACCCCCCACTCACTGTATAAGCACACTGATACCCCACACTGACTGCATAAGTACGCTCATCCCCCACACTAACTGCATAAGCACGCTCATCCTCCACACTGACTGCATAAGCACGCTCATCCCCCACACTGACTGCATAAGCATGCTCATCCCCCACACTGACTGCATAAGCACGGTCATCCCCCACACTGACTGCATAAGCACGCTCATCCCCCACACTGACTGCATAAGCACACTCATCCCACACTGACCTCACAAGCATGCTCATCCCCCACACTGACTGCATAAGCAGACTCATCCCACACTGATTGCGTAAGCACACTTATCCCCCACACTGACACTGCATAAGTTTGTTCATCCCCCACACTGACTGCATAAGCACACCCATCCCACACTGACTGCATAAGCACACTCACCCCCCACTCACTGTATAAGCACACTCACCCCCCACTCACTGTATAAGCACACTCATCCCCCACACTTACTGCATAAGCACGCTCATCCCCCACACTGACTGCATAAGCATGCTCATCCCCCACACTGACTGCATAAGCATGTTCATCCCCCACATTGATTGCATAAGCACATTCACCCCCCACACTGACTGCATAAGCACAGTCATCGCACACTGACTGCATAAGCACACTCATCCCACACTGACTGCGTAAGCATGCTCATCCCCCACACTGACTGCATAAGTACGCTCATCCCCCACACTGATTGCATAAGAATGCTCATCCCCACACTGACTGCATAAGCACACTCATCCCCCACACTGACTGCATAAGCACACTCATCCCCCATACTGACTGCATAAGCACACTCATCCCCCATACTGACTGCATAAGCATGCTCATCCCCTACTGACTGTATAAGCACACTCATCCCCCACACTGACTGTATAAGCACACTCATCCCCTACGCTGACTGCATAAGCACACTCATCCCACACTGACTGCATAAGCACGCTCATCCCCCACGCTGACTGCATAGGCATGCTCATCCCCCACCCTGACTGCATAAGCTTGCTCATCGCCGGCACTGACTGCATAAGCACACTCATCCCCCAAACTTGACTGCATAAGCATGCTCATCTCCCACACTGACTGCATAAGCACGCTCATCCCCCACACTGACTGCATAAAGCACGCTCATCCCTCACAGACTGTATAAGCACGCTCATGCCACACTGACTGCATAAGCACACTCATCCCCCACACTGACAGCATAAGCACGTTCATCCCCCACACTAACTGCATAAACACACTCATCCCCCACTGACTGTATAAGCACACTCATCCCCCACACTGACTGCATAAGCACGCTCATCCTCCACACTGACTGCATAAGCACGCTCATCCCCCACACTGACTGCATAAGCACGCTCATCCCCCACACTGACTGCATAAGCACGCTCATCCCCCACACTGACTGCATAAGCACGCTCATCCCCCACACTGACTGCATAAGCACGCTCATCCCCCACACTGACTTCATAAGCAGACTCATCCCACACTGACTTCATAGCAGACTCATCACACACTGACTTCATAAGCATGCTCATCCCCCACACTGACTGCATAAGCAGGCTCATCCCACACTGACTTCATAAGCACACTCATCCCCCATGCTGACTGCATAAGCACGCTCATCCCCCACACTGACTCCATAAGCACACTCACCCCCCACTGACTGTATAGGCACACTGATACCCCACACTGACTGCATAAGTACGCTCATCCCCCACACTAACTGCATAAGCACGCTCATCCTCCACACTGACTGCATAAGCACGCTCATCCCCCACACTGACTGCATAAGCATGCTCATCCCCCACACTGACTGCATAAGCACGGTCATCCCCCACACTGACTGCATAAGCACGCTCATCCCCCACACTGACTGCATAAGCAGACTCATCCCACACTGACCTCATAAGCACACTTATCCCCCACACTGACACTGCATAAGTTTGTTCATCCCCCACACTGACTGCATAAGCACACCCATCCCACACTGACTGCATAAGCACACTCACCCCCCACTCACTGTATAAGCACACTCACCCCCCACTCACTGTATAAGCACACTCATCCCCCACACTGACTGCATAAGCACGCTCATCCCCCACACTGACTGCATAAGCATGCTCATCCCCCACACTGACTGCATAAGCATGCTCACCCCCCACACTGACTGCATAAGCACAGTCATCGCACACTGACTGCATAAGCACACTCATCCCACACTGACTGTATAAGCACACTCATCCCACACACTTACTGCATAAGCAAACTCACCTCCCCCGACTGCATAAGCACGTTCATTCCCCACACTGACTGTATAAGCACACTCATCCCACACTGACTGCATAAGCACACTCATCCCACACTGACTGCATAAGCATGCTCATCCCCCACACTGACTGCATAAGCACGCTCATCCCCCACACTGACTGCATAAGCACACTCATCCCACACTGACTGCGTAAGCATGCTCATCCACCACACTGACTGCATAAGTTTGTTCATCCCCCACACTGACTGCATAAGCATACTTATCCCCCACTGACTGTATAAGCAAACTCACCCCCCCCGACTGCATAAGCACGTTCATTCCCCACACTGACTGCATAAGCACACTCATCCCACACTGACTGCATAAGCACGCTCATCCCCCACACTGACTGCATAAGCATGCTCATCCCCCACACTGACTGCATAAGCATGCTCATCCCCTACACTGACTGCATAATCGCACTCATCCCACACTGACTGCATAAGCATGCTCATCCCCCAGACTGACTGCATAAGCACGCTCATCCCCCACACTGACTGCATAAGCACGCTCATCCCACACTGACTGCATAAGCATGCTCATCCCCCACACTGACTGCATAAGCATGCTCATCCCCCACACTGACTGCATAAGCACACTCATCCCCCACACTGACTGCATAAGCACACTCATCCCCCACACTGACTGCATAAGCACACTCATCCCCCACACTGACTGCATAAGCATGCTCATCCCCCACACTGACTGCATAAGCATGCTCATCCCCCACACTGACTGCATAAGCACACTCATCCCCCACACTGACTGCATAAGCACACTCATCCCCCACACTGACTGCATAAGCATGCTCATCCCCCACACTGACTGCATAAGCATGCTCATCCCCCACACTGACTGCATAAGCATGCTCACCCCCCACACTTACTATTTTTTTTTTTTTACTTTCATCCTCTTCAGAGCTTGATCCCTGTAACAGTGGTAAAACGTTCCTGCCTTCACATGCGCTTTGAGCTTCATTAGCAAAAATTCTGAATTTGAAAGGACTGAACAAAGAAGATTTTTTTTTACCGGTTTGGTGAAAGAGTTCCTCTTGGCACCAAATCAATGGGCCAGAATTAAGCCTGAGATTCTGCTTAGAGGATTGGCTTGGACTACTATGTCGTAGAGGTAGAGCCATGTGGTCTGCATCATCTCAGATCAGCTAGAGAAAGGGATAATTCCTGATAATTGGAATTCATTTCTGCTCCATCTCTCCATTTCTTTGTGAGGCATGAGGACTGGGAGATGTACATTCCTTGCTTATGCCCAGGAGGGTGCACCCCAGTGTATTCATGCGACATCTTAACTGCCTGATCAGCTTAGTTCTTTGTCTGAATATGAATGTTCATGAATGTTCATACTAGGCTATCAGTCTGCAGACTGTTAAGCCTGTGCAATAACCAGATGTCAGAATCAAACCCTATACCTTCTGTCTGTTGGGTGAAGATCTTAACTATTATGTCAAACCTTCCTTTAAAAAAATAATTGCCAGTAGCCAGAGGTCAGAATCAAATACTGTACCTTGTATCTGTGACGTAAAAACCTTAACCATTATGCTAACCCCACCGCATGCTGAAGTAATCACATTATCCAGCCATGTCATACAATCCTAGGTCACAGTTAGCATAGAGAGATACATTTATATCACAGTGCAGTTTTATCACACACTGTAGAAGAACTGACTACAAGTACCCAAAAGCTGGATTCAAACCTACAGTATTCAACTACATTCATAACAAAGTCCAGAACCCTACCTGCCTAGCTATTTGATGTTTGCTATAGTAATCACATTACCCAGTAGTGTCATAGTCATAGGCCACAGTTAGCATAGTGAGACATTTATATCACAGTGCAGCTGCATCTAACCATCTTGAATAACTGAAGAGAAACAACTGGAAGCTGGATTCAAATCTACAGCATTCATCTATGTTCACACCAAAGTCCAGAATCGTACCTGTCTAGCTACTTGATCTTTGCCTACCTTGATCTTATCAAGCAATGCACAAAGTCATCTGGCTGTGAATTCAGGGTACGCAGAGCCAGGGATGCTTTTCCTGTTGCCTTCCCTTTAGCCCATCTGGGGTAGTTGGCCTTGGTTAAGGAGGAGTAATGCAGTTAATCTACAGCAGGGTCAGTAATCTAGGCATGAGAGATTAGATGCTGATATGATTGATGGCAAGTAGGACTTGGAGTCACTGGTGTGGAACTTCCTGTAGGGTTTTATGGCTGGATGACAGCACCCTATCGCCTTCCCTTTAGCCCAGCTGGAGTGGTTGGCCTTGGATAAGTATTAGTGACACAGTTAGCCTAGACCAGGGTCAGGAAGCCAGACATGAGAGATTAGTTGATTGCTTGTTAAGTGCATAGTGGAGCCTGGGGTCACTGGTGTTGAACGTTCTGTAGGGGCTATGACTGGATGACAGCATCCTTGCCCATGCAGGCCAGTCCCTGTTCTGCATGACTGTTACTGTACATTTACATGTGCAGGCACATCCTGGTGTAACTTCCAAGTGTACTGATGACACACTCATGCTTCTGTGACTGGAGGTACAGCCTAGAACCTAATGTCAGAGAACAGGTCAGGGCTTCCTTCCTGGTTAATTTCCTACAGGAGAACAGCTCGGGGTCTTTGTTTCTGAGAGCGATGCAACTTCCAAGTGCTGGAGCTCCTGCAGCTGACTGAAAGGCACTTCTTTTAAAGAGGTTATGTCACACTTGAGCTCTTGCCTGTATTTAGGCTAAGCACTATTCCCGGAGCTCCTGCAGCTGACTGAAAGGCACTTCTTTTAAAGAGGTTATGTCACACTTGAGCTCTTGCCTGTATTTAGGCTAAACACTAAATGCCAGAGCTCCTGCAGCTGACTGAACGGCACTTCTTTTAAAGAGGTTATGTCACACTTGAGCTCTTGCCTGTATTTAGGCTAAGCACTATTCCCGGAGCTCCTGCAGCTGACTGAACGGCACTTCTTTTAAAGAGGTTATGTCACACTTGAGCTCTTGCCTGTATTTAGGCTAAGCACTATTCCCGGAGCTCCTGCAGCTGACTGAACGGCACTTTTTTTAAAGAGGTTATGTCACACTTCAGCTCTTGCCTGTATTTAGGCTAAGCACTATTCCCGGAGCTCCTACAGCTGACTGAACGGCACTTCTTTTAAAGAGGTTATGTCACACTTGAGCTCTTGTCTGTATTTAGGCTAAGCACTATTCCCGGAGCTCCTGCAGCTGACTGAACGGCACTTCTTTTAAAGCGGTTACGTCACACTTGAGCTCTTGCCTGTATTTAGGCTAAGCACTATTCCCGGAGCTCCTGCAGCTGACTGAACGGCACTTCATTTAAAGAGGTTATGTTACACTTGAGCTCTTGCCTGTATTTAGGCTAAGCACTATTCCTGGAGCTCCTGCAGCTGACTGAACGGCACTTCTTTTAAAGAGGTTATGTCACACTTGAGCTCTTGCCTGTATTTAGGCTAAGCACTATTCCCGGAGCTCCTGCAGCTGACTGAACGGCACTTCTTTAAAGAGGTTATGTCACACTTGAGCTCTTGCCTGTATTTAGGCTAAGCACTATTCCCACAGCTCCTGCAGCTGACCGAATGGCACTTCTTTTAAAGAGGTTATGTCACACATGAGCTCTTTCCTGTATTTAGGCTAAGCACTATTCCTGGAGCTCCTTTAGCTGACTGAATGGCACTTCTTTTAAAGAGGTTATGTCACACTTGAGCTCTTGCCTGTATTTGGGCTAAGCACTATTCCAGGAGCTCCTGCAGCTGACTGAATGGCACTTCTTTTAAAGAGGTTATGTCACACTTGAGCTCTTGCCTGTATTTAGGCCAAGCACTATTCCTGGAGCTCCTGCAGTTGACTGAACGGCACTTCTTTTAAAGAGGTTATGTCACACTTGAGCTCTTGCCTGTATTTAGGCTAAGCACTATTCCCGGAGCTCCTGCAGCTGACTGAACGGCACTTCTTTTAAAGAGGTTATGTCACACTTGAGCTCTTGCCTGTGTTTAGGCTAAGCACTACGACGTTGCCTTAAGCAGCCCATTATTGATGCTATCATTCAAGCTTGGTGACGCCCTTACTCTGGTCATGCTGCCCTCAGGACAGCTAATTTCCAGTCTTATCCTCTTGTGGATTAAAGGGAAATCATGTGTTTCTCATTCTTAGCCCGACTTCTCTGTGTTTTCTGTTTGGGGAATGCTTAGCATTCCCAGAATATGCACCCAGCCTTGCAGACATGATGGCCTTAGGGGAAAACAAGAAGTGATGTGAAGGTTTATTTCTTTGTCATGTTGTGGCTTAAGGTTGTCAGCTATAATTCTTCACCAAGTGCTAACACCCTCTTGTTGTGAGGGTTCTGGCACTCTGATCACCCTGTCTGAGATTGGAATCAGACAATGTTGTCTCTTCACCCTGAAAACTTTCATGATGGTACAATCCCACCTTTTTTGTATTTTATGTGTGCAGTAGATGCCCTGAATGGTGTGTTGCACATGGGAGTGTTGGTTGGCCTGTATATATTTATCTTCCTGGGGAACATAGCTCTCAAATTTCCATCTCCAAAATGAGGAACACTAGCCCTCATAATGTGGAACAAATGGGCAAAATGTGGAACACATACTAATGGCTTACTAACAACTTCAACTAGGAAGGTCATAGGATGGTTAAAATATGCTGGTTTTACTTATAAAGAAGATATTTTAATGAATTAATATAATTAATTTCTATTTACAATGGAGTTCACTTAAAACAATTCCAAACACTGAATGTGTGACAGAGTCTTTCAATGTGGAACTTTGAGGAACTTCGAAGAACGTGAACTTTTTAAGACCCCAAATGAGGTACACTTGAGAGGTATGCTGGGGAACCACCGTGACAGACAGTTTATGGATTCTTCCCTTGATGGGAGTGGTCGGTTTCTGTTAGGGCTTCAGTCTTGCTTGATGTCATCTTAGTTACTAGGTAGCTCCCTGACATGTTGGAGGAAGACTCCTTCCTTGCCTGCTGACTTCTTATTCATCAAGAAGGAAAAAGGCCATACAGGTGCCCTTTACATAGGGACAAGTGTCTTTCCTTGGTTCCAAATCCTGAATTATGTCCTTCATGAATTCCAGGGTAACATCCTCCCCCTGGGTGGGGGATGGGTATCTCTCAAGAGTTCCAGGGGAACTTCCTGTTAGAGCTGAGTAGTTGGGTGCACTTCCTCTGTGAACACACTGCTGATGTGACTTGCTGCTTCTGCTGTAGGGTCATGCTAGGGAGCCAGGGCGAAGGTGCAGGCTCCAGAATGTGGTGGTTGGGGGAGGCAGCTTCAGAGCTGGGGAGAGGCACCTTCTTCCTTGATGTTCTAAATAAACAGACATGTTTTTACCAGAGATAATTTATAAAGAGAGTCCTCCATGATGGGTCATGAATATTTTCCCTCCATCCCTTCATGTGGGAAGGATAGGTGTTCCACTAGCACAGACAACAAGGGAGGGGGGATAGGTGTTCTGCTGGCACAGACTGTTGGAATTCCTGTAAGTTAGGCAAGCATTACTTGTGTACCACTCATTGGCAGTGGGAGTGCCACGTCTTCAGCTGGAGAGGGGTGCTGCCTGATGACAAGGACTGAACTGGAAGGTGCTGGGAACAAGCTTGCTTATGTAGATAAAGTATGACATCAGAGCATGGGTTACTATAAATAGAATTCCTAAATAAACATGAATATGATACAAATATAATTGAGATAGTTGTTTTGTAGCTAGAGGCAACTAGAAAAGCAAATATATATTACATTAATGTAATTCAGTCAGTAGAAATCAGTTTTAAATTAAAAGTGAAGGCTTTATGGCCTCTGTACTAGAGTTGTATTTAATCTTTTGTTGAGGTGCCCCAACTTAAATAACTGTAGTCACATATTACATATACTAATTGAATTTAATATAACTGCGGTGGTGGTGCTGCGGTAGCGTTGTCGCCTCACAGTAAGACGTCCTATTCGATTCTCAGCTAGAGCGTCTTCTGTGTGGAGACATGCGTGAATGGGTGTACCTTCGTTGAAGGTTGGGCGTCAGGGTTGGCAACTCGGTACGTAAAAAAATCTACTGCCAATCATTAGTGGACCGGAGTTCCACTGTGGCGACCCCTAACCAGGAAAAGCCAAAAGACACAACAACAACCTTTATAGAAAAATGCAATACCACTAACATTTAACAGTTAGTGAAGACAATCTAAAGTGTAGTACCACTGTGCTAATATTCTGCTTATTTCTGTGCCTTTCATGTACTGATCACTCTTTAGTTAAATGATTTTTACACATTTATGCTTCAGAGGAACTTCATAGAAACTTACTCAAGCTGTTTACAGTAAGCTGCTTTATATTAAATAAATGATCCCTTTGTTGATCACAGTCTGAAAATGATGGACTGTATGTTGAAGCAAACCTCTCCCCATGACAGCCTGTCTAATTGCAAGGGAGGTCTTACTGCATGCTATTAAGAACAACCTAACATGAATTTGTAAACAGACTCCAAATAGTGTAGCTGACAGCAGGGAAGGAAAGCATAACAGGGACTATCTGACATCACCTATCTTGGCTTTTTTAGATTATGCAGCTTTTGATGAAGGGGAACAGACGACGCACACAGGAACCAACAGCAGCCAACAAGACCTCTTCCCGCTCTCATGCAATATTGCAGGTCACCGTGAGACAAGCTAACAGGGTAAAGGGCGTCAGTGAAGAAGTGCGCATTGGACGACTCTTTATGATTGACCTAGCAGGCTCTGAGAGAGCATCTCAGGTAATGGGCTACGCCATTATTGCTGTGGAAGATGTTTCAGTTGCAGCAAAGTCACTGGTTAAATGTGGAGTTATGTTTGGGAAGAGTGTCTCATAGTTAACAAGAAATATTTGAAGGAAAACTCCTCCCTCCCATTCCATTTATGTCATCTCCTAAAATAAAAGCTTTATTTAGTAATTAAAATACTGATTACATGTATCTGTTTCCGTTTACAGTCAGTAAGAGCAGTGAACTTGTCACCATGTTTTTTTTGGCAAATGAAGTGCATGTTATTTTGCGTATGGCTTTGTCTTAGCTGTTGTTCACCTGTAACTATTTTTGTAATTAATTGCTATGTTAATCAAAATGTTAATTGCTATGTAAATCCAATGTAACTACTGTCTGTATATTTTAACTGTGGAGGTTTTCTCCCCTGGCCTCTGCTGAAAATGGACCTATGTCCAGTTGGACACTCCCAGTTAACAAATATAAATAAATAAATAAATAAATAAATAAATAGATCCTTAATCCACATTAGGTACTACAAAGGTGATGAAAGCTTGCCACACCACATTGACATAAGTGAGCAGATGAGCCGAGGACATGAGAAGCAATATTGCAAGTTAGACACAGAGTGTGGAAATGCTGAAGCAGTTTACTAGGGACTGCAGTCTAGATGCATAGCATTAATCTTTAGTTCACTACTGGCATCTGACAGAAGGGTGATTGTTGAAATTCTGAGGACTGTAAAAAAACAGTGGATCTGCAGTGAAAATAATCTTGGGGAATATACACTAAGTCCAAGGTTTTGGTACTTTTGAAGTTTTCTGCATACCCTAAGATACAGGAACTTCAGAGCTAGTATATATTAAGTAAGAGGAATGTGGAGCACACACACACACACACACACACACACACACACACACACACACACACACACACACACACACACAAAGAAATGCTTTAATGAAATATTAGAGAGTTTCAAAATTCACTGCTACTGTGCTTGACTTGTAGTTTATTTATTTACTAAAGCCTTGCTCATATGCTCCTGATAATCTGCCCCCCCTTCCTTAAGATAGCTGCAGACAGCAGTGCCCTCCCCATTTCCATTCTCATCAACAGGTCCATCCAAGAAACCCATGTGCCCTCACTCTGGAAGAAAGCTGTTGTCACCCCTCTCCACAAAGGTGGCAATAACACAGACACTACTAAATTCTGTCCTATAGCTATTCTCTCACCTCTTTCCAAAATCCTCGAAAAGTGCATTTATCACCAACTATTGCCATACCTAACACACAATCATCTTCGTACTCCAACACAACATGGTTTCAGACCTGGCCAGGGAACTACGACTGCTCATCTGTCCTTCCTTCATACCATTAACTGTGCTCGTGGCTCTGGGAAAATCGTATCCACCCTTTACTTAGATCTCTCCAAAGCCTTTGAGACTGTCTCACATTCTCTAACCTTATCTCAACTTCCTCACTCAGTTTCTGTCCTTCCTCCTTAGCCTGGTTCACAAGCTATCTCTCCAATACACAACAAGCTGTTAAATGGAAAAAATTCCACTTTATCCTTTCTCAACAATTCCTCCGGTGTCCCCCAAAGCTCTATTCTCAGCCCCTTACTTTTCAATATTCTCATTAATAACTTTCACAAATCCATAGATAATGCTACACTGATCCAGTATGCAGATGATTCCACAATCATCTGTACAGCAAACTCTCACTCCGAACTCCTTCAAAAAACCCAACCAGCCTTTTTCAATACCGAAACCTGGATGCTACACAGCCATCTGGCTCTCAATGCTAACAAAACAAAAATCATGATAGTCTCTCCTTCGAGAAATTTCACCATAGACAAAAGCTCCTTTAAAATAAAAGGCCACAACAACACTCTAATTGATATTTTACATCATACCAAACTATTCAGAGTCACCATTGAAGAACATTTAAAATTCGATATCCACATCCAAAATAATATTAAAAAAACATCAAAAACTAGGTCTGCTATATAGACAAAATCGCCATCTAACCATTTCTACCAGATGTACTCTAGCCTCCTCCTGCCTGCTCCCCTCTCTTATGTATGGTGCCCCTCTACTTATACATCTCCAACTTAGCCTAAAAAACAAACTGGAAGCCTGTTATAACAAAGTCTGTAAATTTGTTAAAGGGTCCAAATACTCCACCCATCACTGCCATTCCCTCCACTCCCTAAACTGGCTTGAGCTTCCTAATTGCCTGAAACTCATACAACTCACCACTTCTCACAAACTCGTATTCCAACCCTCCATCTGCCCCTCTCTTTCATCTATCTTAACCCCTTACCTCCCCAGTCGTACCCTTAGATCTGAAAACCAAAACCTCCTTAAAATATATAAACCTTTTCGCCCTCCTGGCCAATTACTTTTATCACACTCCTTAGTAAACTGTGGAACCCCCCCCCCCGTACTCACAACCTCTCTAATTTCAAATCTCTCCTCCATTCTTATCTTACCTCATACTGGGACTGTTCCTGCTCCCTTCCCACCTAAATTACTCTGTCTTTTCTTTCAAACCTCTCTTTAATCTCATGTACTATCATCTCTGATCACTAACATTATTGTTAGAACAAACACTAAACTTGTATAAACACTTTAAGTCTTGTACTTTTAATTATATTATCTGTATTACTTTTGACTTTATCTATATTTTAACATTTGTGTTTTTTAAACATATACTCCCTGATTTTGTATTTGTATTTTAAATTGTATATTTATGTTTTTGTGTACTGTATATTACATACTTTACTTATGTTATATTATGTTAACTGCTTTTGGAGCTTTTCTCCCCGGGCCTCCACTGAAAATGGGCTCTGCTTAGCCCAGTGGAATTTCTGGTCATCAAACTGGAAATAAAATAAATAATAACTTATTTTTATGGAGTTTTAGGACCTGACATTCTGGGTCTTTCACTAGAGATGGGAAGACCTGACAGAAGGTTTAAATATACTACAAAGACCACATTAGCAGTTTACAGTTAACACAAATTGCAGCGAGTTAGTAAAAAAGGAGGACTGACACCATCTCCAGAGACAGTCTGAGAAGCCTGCAATATTCAACATTTATATCATTGTTGCAGTAGCCTAAGGTATTTGGGTTATATCCTTGCCTAGGATAAGACCATAAGCTGACTTTCAAAGCTTTAGGGCACCTTCCATGTGCCCAAAGTACCAGTGGCAGAGCCATATAAAAAGGCAACTTTAAAGCTTTCTTGCTGCTGAAGTGCTTAACCTCTGCAGGCTTCGTAGAACTGATGGTCGGCTAACGATCCTTTCAAGACTTGGCAGATAAGTACCCTTGAGGATTCCTTCCACAACATAGTTTTTTTTTTTTCTGTATTTTAATTGTATGCTAGGAAATGCTCGTGACTCTGGGAAATTACTAGTATTTTGCATTTGTAAATAAATAGTAAAACTGTATTTGTTACTCTTATTTTCTGCATCTTTGTGAAGAGTGTGTGTGTGTGTGTGTGTGTGTGTGTGTGTGTGTGTGTGTGTGTGTGTGTGTGTGCACTTGGGGGCAAGATATTGTGCTTTTGGGTATTGGCAAAGAAGATTTTACCTCAGAACCTTCATTTTCTGTCAGAAGGTTTACCAACTCACTCAGGCTGTGGTTCCTGCTTGTGAGGCTTCCTTCTAGGCTTAAACATAGAAAAACTGTCAGTGTCCATGGAACAGAACTTAATAGGAAGTCTTTGGGTGCCTGACCAGCTCCATTGCTACCTCACCTGACAGTCTGTAACTCTTCTATAGCCAAAACTGGTTCCTTGATTCACTTATCTTTGATTCATGGTCCTTCTCGTGTAGCTCATCAGGATGCCACTAAGGATTGGGAGATTGCCATGTCCTCTGTGACTGTAGGGTTGCTCTTATTAGGAAAGGGAGAACCACTCTTGGTGTTAGGAGAAGGAGTGGGTGAAGGTACAGCTGAGGTGCCCGATCTCCGGGCTAATGCTGCTGTCATGGGTCGATCCCTTTCCAGGGAATCTCCCAGAAAGAAAAATCACAAACTTGAAATAGTTTTATCTCCTATATTTTTAACTATGGATGGGAAAGATTATCTTGGATTTGCTAAGGGATTACTGACTACTGCACCTGACTTGGCAGTGAACACATCATAAAAACTATTGCATTACTCAGATTTCCTGAGCTTGGGTGAAACTAATTGGTGCTGAGCTGTCATTCTGTGCTACAGTCGAGTAGTGTGATACCAGATCTACCTCTGACTCCACTTGTAACCCACTGCAAATACTAACTACAATTTTCTTTGTCACAGTAAAGTTGTGTCAAGATATAAAGTTTGTGATCTAATATTGTCAGTTTTCATTCTGTCCTGAACTGATGAGAACTGTCGGATCTGACTCAGCCATTGCAAAAGTTCATGGCAACTTAGAACTCTCAAGCTTCTCCCTTAACCAGAATGCACCAACCTCAATTACCCTAGATCCCGTTTGCTGCTTCCTGAGAGATGTGGTTGCTAGTCTCTCGAGCTTGAATGTAGATAAGTGCATTATTCCTTCTTTTTACTGTTGTTTCTTGATCATTTTTCTCTATCTTTCTTGTACTAGTGTGTGCTATAAAATACTATAGTCAGTATTTTCTTTTTCTCCCTTTCCCGTGTACACTCTTTGTAACTCTTCACTACCTTTGTAGGTAGCTCTTTCTTTTCCTTTCCATTTCATTAAAAAAAAACTTTTTATTTACTCTGTTATATAGTTACAGTCTTTAAAGTTTTACAGTTTTACAGTTTTTTGGGTTTTTTGGAGTGTGTTCCTGTCAGTGTTATTGTTTGTTAATAGTAGTTAGTATATCTTGTTAAGATGATGGAAAAAAGATAAAAGCCCAGTGGGTTTTAAAAAGTGTGGAAAATGTGGTCAGAAAATACCCTTTTCTGACACTCGTATACTTTGCATGTACTGTCTTGGACCCCTTCATCTCCAAGAAAATTTTTTGATCTGTCATGCATTCAACCCAAGGACTCTGGTTGAATGCAAAAATAAATTAATATTGAAGGGTTTACTTTCTTCCTCCATTAGCGAGGTGTTATCTGGAGCTTCTAGAGAAAAATCTAAGAAAATTTCTCCCACTTCTCAAAAGTACTTCCACTGCTTCTTCTACGTCCTCAGAGAAGTCTTTGAAAAAGTCTCTTATGGATCCATCCATTCTCTCGGATCCTAAGAAGAAAAGCCCAAAATCTATGGATCCGACTTCGTCCTCGGATCTGAGACATATAAAGAAACAATCCTTGAATCCAACTGTTTCTTCAGATCTGACAAGCATAAAAATTAAACACACACCGGATCAGACCCTCTCTGAAATGACACATAGACCTGATGGTGTGGTATTTTTACCCAGAACAAAATACTCTGCCCATTGACAAGCTCATTAACTTGATCTTGCAGCAGGCATGGCAGGATCCAGACACCATTGAGCCCACCCCCAGGAAGCTGGACAAAATCATGACAGCTCCAGAGGATAAGCAGTTTTGGTCCAAAGGTGTGCCTGTTGGTCATGGCAGCGGCTACTAATAAGAAACTTTGCGGAAAACATTTCCTCAGTTCATCCCCAAAACAAGGAGTCTCGGACAATGAACAAATTCAGGAAACATGTCTATGCTTCAGTGACCTTCCCATTAAGGTCACTGAACTATTTGACACATTTCACAAGACTACAGAGGGACCTGATTAAGGAGATAATCCGATACCCTCTCAGGATCCATTTCTGAAGAGGTTAAAGCTTCTGTTACCTCTCATTTGGCTGCCCTACAATCAACATCCAACTCCTCCATGAGGTTTATTTCTAATGTAACAGAAGGAACCTTTAGAACTGCGGGTTCAGGTTTTGCCATTAGGAGACATGCCTGGATGCACTTATGTGATTTTGCAGAGCCATTTAAGTCTTTGTTTGTTAACACCTCTTTTGATGAAATGTCTCTTTTTGGCCCCAAGGTTAAAGCTACTTTGTCCAGGTGTGAGAAGGATGGAAAGACCCTTTCTGCCATGGGCTTATGTTTTTCCTCTCCTCAGTGATCCTTTTTAAGGAATCATTGATGCAGGGGTAAAATGTGGTTCAAAAAATCCCAAGGGTCTTTCCAGGACACACATGGAGGAGGTTCCCTAAGAGGCAGAGGGGGGAACTCGAACAGTAGACACCTCTTGGATGGCTCCGCCTTTCAATGAACTCTTGGACTTGGTTTGTTGGAAGGCGTGGGAGCCTTTGGATACTGTGGAACCTGTCCCTAGGAGGCCTAACAAATTTATCACTGCACCAGAGGGCAAATCTTTCTTGACCAAAAGGGGTGCCAGTAGATGGTATGGTGGTGGTGGTGGTGACCACTAAAAAAGGGATGTCTGAGATGTCCACAGCTGTCCATCCACCAAATAAAGAGTCATATGCGATGGACAAATATGGGAAGCGCATGTTCTCATCAGCGCCTTTACTCTACGGTCCCTGAATTACCTAACTTACTTTACAAGGCTACAGAGAGATCTCCTAAAGGAGCTTGGAGATATTCTCCAGGATAATGTAGCTGCGGGAGTCTCTGATAAAGTAACTTCTCAGCTCTCCACCATAAACTCTATAGTCAACTCTTCCATGAGGCTCATTTCGTATGCAACTGATGGAGCAGGCAGATCAGCAGGTACAGGAATTGCCCTTAGGAGACGTTCCTGGATGCACTTTTGTTCATTTGCAGAACCTTTCAAGTCATCCTTTACCAACACCCCCTTTGATGTCTCATCCTTGTTTGGGTCCAAAGTAAAAGAAACACTGACCAGGTGTGAGCAAGAAGGAAAGACTCTCTCTGTCATTGGAGTCCATTCTTCCACTCCTTCAAGACCATATCCCGAGAGTCAAAAAGGTGGAAAGATATGATTCCGTAAAACCCAGGGGGCCTTTCAGGACAGATGTGGTGAACCCCCCTCCAGGGGCAGAGGAAGGGATAATAATGGAAGACACTGGCCACGCAGCAGAGGGGGTCCACAGAATCAGCATGACCGAGAGTCTTTCTTTGGTAAGCCCTTTCAGTGTTCCTGAAGGGAAATCCGACTGTTCTACTCTGGAGGCAGTCAGGGGTTGCTTGTCTTTGTACACAGATACCTGGCTAAAAATCACAAAGGACAAATGAGTGCAAAGGCTGATATCCAGAGGGTATGCTTTTCCCTTCTCCAACCCTCCACCAACCTTGAGAAGAATTCCCGATGTTCCACCTACCAATTAAATCTCCATACATGCTGTTCCACAGTGATAGAGTATCATTATGTATGAACCCATCCTTTTTGCCAAAGGTATGCTCAGAGTTTAGCCTCAGTCAGTCTATTGAACTACCAGTATTCTTCCCCAGATACAGCAATGAGGCAGAATACAGGCTACACCAGTTGGATGTTCATAGACAACTGCATTTTTGCCTACATAGAACAAAAGACTTTAGAAAATCGGACCGACTTTTTGTATCCCATTCAGAAAATAAAAAGGTCTTCCAGTAGCAAAAACTACTTTGTCAAACTGGCTGTCTTAATGTATTTTGTTTGTTTATAATTCAGTACATAAAGAATTACCACAAGGTATCAAAGCACATTCAACAAGGGCAGTATCTACTTCCTCTGCTTTCCGTGCTAGTCTGCCCATTGATACTATTTGTGCAGCAGCTACATGGGCTAATCCTCATACCTTTATCATTCATTACAAAGTAGACATGGCCTCCAGGGACAGGGCCCTTTTTGGTTCCACTGTTCTGGAGAATGTACTCCCTTGAGCCACCCAAGAAGAAAGGTTCTAAGGACACTGTCCCATCAGTCAAGAATGAAGGTAAGATAGGACAACTGCACATAAAGAGGTTATGTACCTACCATAACGTTCCATGTGAGTTGTTCATCCTGCCCTTCATTCTTACTTCCCACCCACCTGACCCCCTGCCTTGATTTCTGGAAGAATGAGAGGTGGTTCTACTCTTGGTAACTGGTCTTTAACCCTTTTCTGAGTCTGGTAAAGAGTATTATTGGTATAGATAGCTTATATATATATATATATATATATATATATATATATATATATATATATATATATAAATAATTGTTACATCAGCAAACAAGATCTGGGGAATGCCCTATGGCATCATGGGATAGGGATAGAGCCACGAGCTAGCTGTAGACCTAGCGCTTTAGAAAATGGCTGAGTCAGAACCAAGGATCGGTTCCGAACCCATCAGTCAAGAATGAAGGGTGAGATGGACAACTCACATGGAACGTTATGGTAGGTACATAACTTCTTTTTTCAGAAATTCTTTCTTTGGTAAACCTTTTCAGTGGTTCTGAAAGGAGGCCCAGTTGTTCCCCTCTGGAGGTAATTGGGGGTCCTTTGTCCGTGCACCGGACAGCCTGGCTAGAAATAACAACAGATACTTGGGTGCAGGAGGTTATATAATACCATTTTCCCTTTATCCTCCAAATTCAAGAGAATTCCCTGATGTTCCACCCAATCAGAGGGAAGAAGCAGCAATTCAAATTCAAAGGCTGCTAGAAAAAAAGAGTCATCCAAAAGATCCCCCCAGCCCAGTTAGAATCTGGAACCTACTCAAGGTTCTTTTTAATTCCAAAGAAAACAGGGGATTGGAGACTAATTTTGAATCTTAGCATCTTAAACAAATCAGTTCAAAAGACCAAGATGTAATGTGATCCTATCTCGCCTACATTCTGTACTGATGGGTTCGGAGCTGATCTTCGGCTCCGACTCAGCACGCAATACTATAGAACGAAGTCTCTTATTGGCTGAGCTATCCCACATCCCAGGATGCACCACCACTGCTTCCCCAGATCTCGTTTGCCGCTTCTACGGCAAAGACGTGGTCTCGGACTTGGCTGAGCTAAGTGGTTATTACTTCTAAAATTTCTGTCAGAAATTTTTTTCTAATCCACCCAAAAGCTGTTTTAACAGCTATTCGTTGTTGTGTGACTGAGATTTCGTTTTTTCTTTTGTGGTAAAATTGTTTTAGTTTGAGGGAAGGATCCCGTTTCAGTTAGAGGGGCCTTGCCCTCGTGCGTTTTTGAACGTTTTAGTGTGAGTCTTTCTGTACTAGTCTATTTGGGTCAAGTGTTCCCGTTTAAGTTGGAGGGGCCTTGTCCTCAATTCACGTATCTCTTTAGATTTTTGGTGTATTTATAGTTTATATCTGTAATAGTGATTTGTGTATCAACATGTCAAAAGAGCACAGACCATCAGGGTTCAAAAAATGCTCTAAATGCAGTTACAAAATGTCCATTACGGACGACCACTCCTTGTGCGTTTATTGTTTAGGCCCTAAGCATCTTCAAGAGTCATGCAGCATTTGTCACGCTTTTTCCTCCCGTGTCCTCCAAGAGAGATAAAATAAATTGATTTTAAAAGGGCTTATCACCCCTTCCTTTGAGGAGGCTTTATCTTCTTCCTCTTCACCTTCAAAAAAAAAAGAAATCGTCGGCTCCGACCAGCCCATCGGAACCGGCTACTAAGAAATCTCAGCAGGCTTCTCCGTCAGCTCCACGGACTTCGGAGCCGAGGGCGGAATGGTCTGCCTCGATGCCTCCAGCCTCGACTCCTCTGGCTTTGGAGTCGATGGCTAGAGCTTCGAGAGGTGGGTCACCTTCATCGGCTCCACTGTCTTCGGAGCCGATGAAAGTTGCCCGCTCAGACTCTTCCCCTTCGGCGCCGAAGTCCACTTTGGCTCCGAGGGAAATTGCAATCGTTGTGGAGTCTCCCTCGGCACCGATATTTATCGAGACTATTCGGAGCCGGTCCCCCAGTCCTTCAGAACCAGTGGAGAAGTCGACTCGAGCTCGTTCGATCTCTTCTTGGTCTTCGAGAATGTCGGATTCGGACATAGACAGGGTACTTCAAAGGCTGTTTCAGTCTCCGGTCTTTCAAAAGTTGGTTTCGGCTCCAGCCCAGTCGGCTCTGGAGCCGGTTGCCCACCCTGTTGTCTTGGTTCCTCCTCCAACAGCCTCGGTGCCATTGGAGTCGGTGCTGGTGGAGCCGGTGGAGGTTTTCGGGTCGGTTCCGACCCTTACTCCAACCCCGCCCTTCGGGTCGGAGTTTGGTACACGGACCTCCTCTGTCAGCCCCGGGGGTGACGCTTCAGGACCGATGTTTTCAGTTCCGAGTCTCCCCCTCAGTGCGTCGGCTGCAGGAGTGCCGTCTACTGTTGTGGCCTCGGGGGTTGGACCTTCCCAGGACTCTGGGGGTCCCGCCTTCAGGGCCATGAGGAGTGCTTTGGCAAAATCTTCTTTGGCCACCTCCACCATCTCACCGTCACCTTCCCTTGGCACGGAGACTGGTTCCTTTGTAGTCCCCCTGTCTCAAGACAGCGGAGCCCTGGGGCCTGAGGCCACCCCCATCGGGGGTTCCCTCCTTCCTGAAGGTCCCTCCGAAGCGTCTTTGGAGGAACCTCCGAGGAAGAGACAGTGCAAGAGGAAGCACGTCGACTCCCCTGACGAGTCTCTCACCTCGGACACCGACCTCGATGATGCGGAGGGGTCCCCCAAGTCGTCCTCGGATGATGTCTCCTTTGCGGACATTTTGGAGATCCTGAAGCAACAAGGCGACTGGCAGTCCAAACCCCCTTCCGCTGAGGAGTCGGTATTCCTCAAGGCCTTCGGGGCTCAGCCCTCCGCCTCCTGGGTGTCTCCGCCCTTCGATGAGCTCCTGGATTTGACCTCTCGAAGGGCATGGGAACACCCAGATTCTGTGGAACCGGTGCCAGCTCGCCCCAATAAATTTCTCTCAGCACCCCCTGAAAAGGATTTTCTCTCCAAAGGTGTGGCTGTAGATGCCCTGGTGGTGGCATCTGCTACCCAACAAGATGTGGCAGAGGCTTCAACGTCCGTTCATCCTCCTAATAAAGAGTCTAGGAGCATGGATCGGTACGGGAAGCGCACCCTTACTTCAGCAGCCTTTACTTTAAGGTCTCTGAATTATTTGACGCACTTCACCAGACTTCAGAGGGATCTGGTCAAAGAACTTTCAGATACCTTCTCTGGTAACTTACCTGAGCAGTTGGCCCAGACAGTTAACTCTCAGCTGGCTACCCTATCATCATTATCGAACTCGTCCATGAGGCTCATTTCATATGCAGCCGAGGGGGCGAGCAGAGCGGCGGGAACAGGAGTTGCTCTACGGAGACAAGCCTGGCTCCGCCTGTGTCATTTTGCGGAGGCCTTTAAGTCTTCCTTTGCCGACGCTCCCTTTGATGGGTCCTCTCTGTTTGGACCCAAGGTAAAGGACACCTTGACTCACTGTGAACAAGAGGGTAAGACTTTAACTGCCATAGGGGCACGGTTTTCCACTCCCTTCAGGCCTTATCCCAAGGCTAGAAGAGGGGGGAAAATGTGGTTCTGTAAATCTCAAAAGCCTTACTCTTCGCAGCAGAGCGATCCCCCTTCTAGAGGCAGAGGAGGGGGAAATTTTTCACGAAGATGCCGTCCCAGAGGCGGCAGAGGCCCCCGCATCACTGGAGACCGTGAGTCCTTTCGTGGCTCCTCAACCTTCCAGCATCCCTGAAGGAGTGCCCGACTGTGCAGCTCCGGAGCCAGTCGGGGTCGTTTTTCGAAGCACCTAAATGCCTGGGAGAGTATCACTCAGGACCGATGGGTGCTCCGAATCATTGCCGGAGGTTACACCATCCCCTTTTCTCAACCCCCACCTCCATCCCAGAAAATCCCGGACCCGCCACCCAGTCAACGGGATCTTGCAGCCAACGAAATATCAAAGCTGCTTCAAAAAGGAGCCATCCAACCTGTCCCCGCAGGCCAGACCGGATTAGGGACTTACTCAAGATTCTTTTTGGTGCTGGTCACCTTGCAATCCATTCTCCCGCTGCTGGAGAAAGGTGTTTGGATGTGCTCCATAGATCTCAAGGAAGCCTATTATCACATCCTGATACATCAGGAGTCCAGGAGACACTTGCGCTTCAGCCTGGGAGACAGTCATTTCCAGTTCCGTGCACTGCCCTTTGGTCTCACCACAGCCCCCAGGGTGTTCACCAAATATTTGGCGGTGGTGACTGCTCACCTGAGAAGTCTAGGATTCCAGGTATTTCCATACCTAGACGACTGGCTCCTAACTGCCACCTCCAGGCGTCTACTCAGCAGCCACTATATCTCTAGGCAACTCCCTAGGAATCACCTTCAATTGGACAAAGTCCGTGTTGCTGCCATCTCAGCGCATTCGGTTTATCGGCGCAGAGATAGACTCAAAGCAAATGCGAGTCTATCTTCCTGCAGAGAGGATAGAAACACTACAATCTCAAGTTCGAGCTTTGCTCCTCAGACGTCGAGCCCCAGCGAGGATGGCCTTACAACTGTTAGGGTCCATGTCGGCCACAGTTCTCCTAGTTCCCTTAGCAAGGTTACATATGAGGATTCTCCAGTGGCTCCTGTCAGTCCAATGGTCTTATCAGGATCTCCCACTCAGTCACCACATTCTGATCACAGAGACGTGCAAACAGGACCTTTGTTGGTGGCTTCTTTCCTCCAACCTGGATCAGGGGCGACCCTTCGTTCCACCACCCCCAGTGGCCACACTGACTACGGATGCCTCCCAGATGGGGTGGGGGGGACATTACCTGGGCAGGTCAGTCCAAGGCCACTGGCACTCCGACGAGAGTCTCCTCCACATCAACATACTGGAAATGAGGGCGGTGCTTCTATCGCTGCAAGCACTACACAGTTACCTCCCCCAGGACACGATTGCCATCCAGTCCGACAACATGTCGGTAGTCTGGTACCTGAACAAGCAAGGAGGGACCAGATCCTACCCTCTTTGCAGAGAGGCCATGAAGGTATGGGATTGGGCGATTGCAACCAAACGTTTTCTAGTAGCAACACACATTCCAGGGAAATCAAATGTGATAGCCGACAAGCTGAGCAGAACTATTCTCTCCCCTCACGAGTGGTCTCTGAACGACAGAGTAGCAACTCAGATTTTCAGGAGATGGGGAACTCCTTGCTGCGACCTTTTTGCAACCCCCCTCAACACGAAATGCCAACAGTTCTCTCTCATCCCAGTTCCGGGGGAGATTCCCAAGGACGCCCTAGTCCAAGCTTGGCCCACCGGTCTGCTATACGCCTTTCCTCCAGTTCCCCTTCTTCCCAAGGTGATCCAGAAGGCGATTCACTTGGAGAGCAAAATGATCCTAGTTGCCCCATACTGGCCTCGTCAAGTCTGGTTTCCCTTTCTTCGCAAATATGCGCTGGATGGTCCATGGTTCCTGGACCAAGTTCCGGATCTCTTGACCCATCAGTCGGGACAGCTACATCAGTCCCTCCACTCGTTGAAGTTAACAGCTTGGCTCCTCCTCTTCCGACTATAGTCAGAATCCATGCTTTGGACCCGGAAGTCATACATATCTTATCCTCGGCCCACAAGACTTCTTCTAAGAAAATGTATAACAGCAAATGGAAGAGATTTGCTATTTGGGCCCAACTCCGGGGCTTAGACCCTATGACAGCCCCGGTGTCAGAGGTTCTGAAGTTTTTAGCTTCTCTGTTCAACCAAGGTTGTTCGGTCTCTACCATCAAAGTTCAATTGGCGGCTATTTCCAATTTTCATGAGAGCATAGAACCACCTTTGATGAGCAACAAGTTGTGTAAAGCCTTCATGAAAGGTGCTGGGCTGCTACGGCCCCCGATATCTCATCCCACTCCACCGTGGGACCTTAATGTGGTGTTAGGTGCTTTAACCTCTTCCCCCTTTGAACCGGCAGCAACTTGTGACTTAAAATTTCTTTCTTGGAAGACTGCTTTATTAGTTGCAATTCCATCAGCCAGGCAAGTTTCAGAACTTCAAGCCCTATGTATCAAACCACCATATCTGGTTTTTCACAAGGATAGAGTATCCCTCAGACCGAACCCATCCTTTGTTCCTAAGGTTTGTTCTACTTTTTGTCTGCAGCAATCACTGGAACTTCCAGTTTTCTTCCCAAAGTATTCAAACAGAGCGGAGTATATCTTTCACACCTTAGATGTCCACAGACAATTACGCTTCTATTTGGATAGGACACACCAAACATGAAAAGCAGATAAATTGTTTGTGTCCTTTTCGGATAATAAATTGGGCAAAGCCGTCACGAAAGTCACTATTTCCAAGTGGATCAGAGACTGTATCAGTCATACTTACTTCATTTCTAACAAAGAGCTTATAGCTACAGTGAAAGCTCATTCTACCAGGGCTATGGCTACTTCGGCACCCTTTCATTCCAAGCTTGCTATTAGTGACATTTGTGTGGCGGCTACGTGGTCTTCTCCTCACACCATTATTTCTCATAACAAATTGGACATGGCATCTCAGGGGCGAGCTTCCTTCGGTTTCACAGTTCTCAGGAGTGTTTTCCAGTGAGCCACCCAGGAATCAGGTGCTAGGGACGCTGTCCCATCAGTACAGAATGTAGGCGAGATAGGATCACATTACATCTTTTAGTTATGTACTTACCATAACTTCAGATGTATGGGATCCATCTCCCATTCCTAATAACCCACCCTCCTTCCCCCTGCCTTGGAGATCAGAAGAGACCGGACGGTCCGAGTTCAATTGTTTCCTCTCTTGAAACACCTGGCAATATTATATCAACAGTCTATGTGTGTGTGCATGTGTGCGGACAAACAAGATCTGGGGAAGCAGTGGTGGTGCATCCTGGGATGTGACATAGCTCAGCCAATAAGAGACTTCGTTCTATAGTATAGCGTGCCGAGTCGGAGCCGAGGATCGGCTCCGAACCCATCAGTACAGAATGTAGGCGAGATGGATCCCATATATCTGAAGTTATGGTAAGTACATAACTAAAAGTTCTGGATGGTCATGGTTCAGTCCATTTCTTCCATTTTTGGAAAAGGACAATTAGATATGCTCAATAGATTTTCAGGATGCGTACTATCATATGAAGTTTTTAAATATTATTTCAAAGTATATTTATTATAGTATATAATGTGTTAGTATAAAACAATGCATTTTAGTAATAATGCACTGATAAATATTGGTTGCTTGTCACTTTAAATGCTAGAGGGAAAGGTTTTTTAATGACCATCTGACCAAGGTTTTTTAAGGATCATGTGACTACCATTTTGGAAGTTTATTTAAACTACTGACTGTTAGGAAAGTTTATTTTGAAGAAGTCCTGTGGGTGTATGGGATGAAAGCACTTATTTTACTTATTTTTTTTATTTTAATCATGTTAGATGTTAAGTTTTAAACACCGTTTGGATTTATTTTATGGAGCACTAGAACATTGTGGTTGGTCATCAAGCTGTTGATTAGTATCTTTTGTTCTTTCAAGAGAAAAAGTGATCCATACATGTGCTCTACTAGGAATAACCATAAACTATGAAAATTGTCATACAGATCCAAGTCAAAATCTAGCATTCATAGGAGCACTGCTCGATACAAATCAACTATATCCTCTCTTCCCCCTCTAAAGTTCAAACGATAAGATCACAAGCAAAAAAGATAGTTTGCAGTACCAAACTCTCAGCCTGCTTGGTCCTTCAGGCATTTTGGTCAATGGCCGCAGCAATAACATTACTACCCTTAGCCATATTTCACATGAGAGTTCCCCAATGGATGCTGGCCTCCCAATGGTCAATACTTCACCTTCCTTTATCGGCACCAATACGGATCACCAGTATATGCAAGAGGGATCTAATGTAGTAGATTCAGTCAGAAGAGGTTCTACAAGGCCATTTGTTCATTTCCCCTCAGCCCAAGGCCATTGGGACCACAGATGCTTCCCAACTAGGGTTGGAGGAGCATTACCTAGGAAAGACGGTCCAAAGCACATGGTCCCCTGAAGAGGCTGCTTTGCATATCACTCTCCTTGAGTTGACAACAGTGCTTCTAGCATTGCAGGCCTTTCAGAATGCCCTCCCTTCAGGAACAAATGCGATTCAAACAGAACCAGATCTTACTCCGTGTTGAGAAGCACTCAGGGTTTGACAATGGGTGATCTTTTCCAACCGCTTTCTTATAGCAATGTATATTCTGAGGAAGTCCAGTGTATTAGTGGACAAACTGAGCAGGTACATACTACTACCTCATGAATGGTCCCTCAACAAGAACATAGCGGAATTTATTTTCTGACAATTGAGCCAGCCTTGATACAATCTCTCTGCATCCCCTCTAAACAACAGGTGCAGCAGTTACTTTGCCCTAATTACCCCACAGGGGGAGTCACAGAGGGATGCTGTTCTCCACAATTGGCCCCCAGGTCTACTTTATGCTTATTCCCCCATTACTTTGATTCCAAAGTTCCTACTGAGAGCTGCCAGGTTGTAGTGCAAAGTCATCCTGATTGCACCCCATTGAACTCAACAAATTTGGTTTCCCTTCCTATGGCCTCATTTAATTTATCAACCTTGCATTCTGAACACAGTTCCAGATCTCATGTCTCACCCAACAGGCATGATGTATGCAGACCTCCCCAGACACAAGCTGATAGCTTGGTTTCTCCATTTCCAGTAATAGCCAGACAACCTATGCTCTTGTCTCCGTTCTGCCAGATTTTGTTATCCTCCCTTAAACCATCTACAAGAAAACTTTATGCTAGTAAATGTATACTGGGAACTTCAAAATGATGTGGAACCTTTTACTTCAGCAACTGGAATGAACTGTTGATAGTAGTTTAAACTACTATCAACAGTTCATTCCAGTTGCTGGCGTTTTTCTTTGTTATTCACTTGTTCTATAGCCGTGCAACTCCCTACATGCAGGAAACACTTTGCTGAACCTTTTACTTCCCCACTTCATAACTTTCTTGACTCTTCTTTTTAATCAAGGAGCTAGTTCTTCAACAATTAAAGTTCAGTTGGCAGCAATTTCTAATTTCCATATTGGTTATTATGGATGTTATATAGTCCTATCTCACTGTAATTCTTGCTGGATGGGTTTGGAGCCGATATTCGGCTCCAACTCAGCCTATACTAAAGCACGAGAGCTTTTTACTGGCTCGAGGCTAGCCCCTATCCTATGGTGCCTCATGGCAATTCCCCAGATCTTGTTTGCCGCAAAAGCTTTGAGGTTGTTTCTTACTGGCTCGTTGGCTAAGTAGAATGATTTTTTACTTATTTAGTCCTTTTCTACCACCTTTTTCTGTCATATATATATATTAATAGTTTCTTCTGTATTGTGCTTCTGTTTTTTGAAAGTTTTCAACCCCTATTGCCCCTTAGGACTGTAAGGCCCATTTAAATTAGGGGGCCGTAGTGCCTGTTTAAGTTAGAGTGCCTTTCCTCCCTGTGTGTGTGTGTGAATGTTATAAAACTTTCTTCTTCCTTACACTTTTATTATTTAGTCTTTAACTATGTCTAAAGATAAGGATCATCGCCCTTCGGGCTTCAAAAATGCGACAGGTGTGTGCAGAAAATGCCTCTTACAGACAGTCACACCAGTTGCGTATATTGTCTGGGCGAAGCCCATTTACAGGAACCTTGCACCTTCTGTCACACTTTTAGTACAAGAGTGTTGAATGAAAGGAAAAGAAGGCTTATTGACAGGGGTCTCATGACCAGTTCCGTCCAGGAACAGCTGGAACTTGGTCAGGCAGCTCAAAAATCTTCAAAGAGAAAATCATCGGCCCCGACTTTGGAGCCGACCAAAAAGTCTAAAGCGTCGGAACCAAGGAGTTCCGGTTCAGACTCTGCTTCATCTTCGGTGCAGTCTATTCCATCGGTTCCGAGACAATCTTCGGTACTGCAGGTTTTGCCTGACATCGAGACTTTATCTCCTATTTTGAGATCTCCTATTTTGGAGAGAAGGAGGTCTCCTTCAGTTTTCACCAGATCCTCCAGGACCCTATCAGATGAGGACATTGAGAGGGTGGTGAAGAGGTTGCTTTCAAATCCAGCTCTGGCTATAAAATTGACCCCTCCAGACCCAAAGGTCTCGGAGCTGTCCCCAGTACCGATCACTGTTCCTCCTCCGACTGCTTTGCTCTTGGAGCCTATTGCGTCTGGTTCCTTTGTCTTTGACCCTTCAGCTCCGGGGATTCAGCCTATTTCCTCGGAGCCAATTACTCTACCCTTGATGGCTCAGTCTGGAGTCGAGGGTTTTGGGAGCCAATGCGCTCGTGTCGATTCTGAGGGGGACAGTCACCCTGGGTTCTCTTCGGAACCGAC
Source organism: Protopterus annectens (assembly GCF_019279795.1). Classification (NCBI taxonomy): domain Eukaryota; kingdom Metazoa; phylum Chordata; order Ceratodontiformes; family Protopteridae; genus Protopterus; species Protopterus annectens. The sequence goes on from NC_056746.1 coordinate 102,738,748, forward strand.
CCTCCCTCTCAGAGCCTTGGCTCGACTCAGCTCGGCTCCCACTTCTGCTTCGGAGTTATTCCCTCTTGCTAGCAGTCGACCATCCGCCCCCTCAGAGCAGAGGTTTTCTTCAGAGCGGGGGAGGAGGCTTTCAAAGCTATAGAGAAGGCTTTGTCCTCTGCCAAAGCCATTTCTTTGGAACCTGTGTCCCACCAGCAGCAGGCAGCAACCTCTTCCCCCCTGCCACCCCCACAGTATAGGGAACCAGAGGCCCAAGTAGCCCCCATTGGAGGCGCCCCCTCTTCTGAGACCTCCCCAGATTATCCCACTGGAGAGCTCCCTCGGAAGAGGTTATGTAAGAGGATACATGTCGACCCCCCCCCTGAGTCTGTCACATCAGAGACTAATTTAGAGGAATCAGAAGGGTCCCCCAGATCTCCCTCTGAGGATGTCTCCTTCTCAAACATCCTAGAAATTCTTAGACAGAGGGGTGATTGGAAGACCTCTAACCCTACTGAGGATGAATCAGTGTATCTTGAGGCGTTTGGCTCCCGACCTTCCACCTCTTGGGTGACACCACCTTATGACCAACTTTTGGGGGTCATTTTGCAGAAAGCATGGACCTCTCCAGATTCAGTGGAAGCCGTCCCGAGGAGGCCAATCAAATTTATGACAGCACCTGAGGACAAGTCTTTCCTTAACAAGGGAGTTCCAGTTGATGCTATGGTGGTAGCAGTGGCCACCAAAAAGGAATTATCTGAGATGTCTTCTAATATCCATTCTCCTAAAAAGGAGTCCAGGACGATGGATAGGTACGGGAAGCGTACTTTTTCTTCAGCGGTATTTACACTAAGATCACTGAATTACCTGACTCATTTCACTCGTCTTCAGAGGGATCTCCTGAAGGAGTTAGGAGATGCCCTCCAGGGTTCAGTAGCTCCGGTTTCCATGCAGCTCTCCACCCTTACTTCCATAGCTAACTCCTCCATGAGGCTGATCTCTTATGCGGCAGATGGAGCGAGCAGGGCAGCTGCAGCAGGAATAGCTCTCAGGAGACATTCGTGGATGCATCTTTGTAATTTTACGGAATCCTTCAAGTCTTCGTTTACTAATGTTCCCTTTGATGGTTCATCTCTTTTTGGACCCCAAGTGAAAAGAGACTTTGACTAGGTGCGAACAGGAAGGAAAAACCTTATCTGCCGTTGGAGTCCATTTCTCTCTCCCGTCCAGATCGTATCCCAAGGGTAATACAGGTGGGAAAATGTGGTTCCGCAAATCCCAAAAAGGTTTTTCCCAGGCACAAGGTCAACCCTCCCCCAGGGGCAGAGGGGGAGGATATAATGGAAGACGCCACCCTCACAGCAGAGGAGGTCCGCAACATCAGGGAGACAGAGAAATTTTCTCTGATCGTCCCTTCCATCAACCCTGAGGGGTTGCCCGACTGTCCATCTCTGGAGGCAGTCGGGGGGGCATATATCGCTGTACCCAAGTGCCTGGCTGGCTATCACTCAAGATCGTTGGGTACACACAGTAATATCCAGAGGTTACCTGATTCCCTTTATTTCTGAACCCCCAACAAACTGGTCTCTTCCAGACTTACCACCCATCCAACTAGACCATGCAACATCAGAGGTCATATTGTTGCTACAAAAAAGATTCATCCAGGAAGTCCCCGCAGAGCAAGTAGGATCCGGAACTTACTCTTGATTCTTTTTAGTTCCAAAAAAGACAGGGGACTGGAGATCACTTCTAGATCTCAGCAGGCTCAACAAGCATGTAAGAAAATCAAAGTTCCGAATGGTCACTCTGCAGTCGATATTTCCCTTTATCGGGAAAGACAACTGGATGTGCTCAATAGATCTCCAGGATGCATATTACCACATCAAAATGGACAGGCACTCCAGGAGACACTTACGCTTCCAGCTGGGAGCCAGCCATTTTCAGTTCAGAACACTGCCATTTGGCCTCACTACAGCCCCCAGAATTTTTACCAAATGCATGGCAGTGGTAACGGCTCACCTGAGACGTCAAGGATTCCAGGTGTTTCCGTACCTAGACAACTGGTTCCTCACTGCTACCACCAAGCATCAACTCATAAGGACCAGGAATGAGACTCTGTCCTTGTGCACCAGCCTAGGCATCACTGTCAACTTGCAAAAGTCAGTCGTATTTCCCTCGCAGCATATTGTATGTCTAGGCTCAGAAATAGACAGAACCACCATGCCAGTAAAGCTAACACAGGAAAGAGTGGAATCTTTACACAGTCAGATCAGATCCTTATTAAACAAACAAAGAGTCCAGGCCAGAGTAGTCCTTCATGTTCTAGGGACTATGGCTTCTGCCATCTTATTAGATCCTCTTGCTCGTCTACATATGAGGATTCCCCAATGGATGCTGTTTGCACAATAGTCGATGCAAGATCTTCCACTATCTCACCAGGTATTAATAATAAACGCATGCAAAAGGGATCTGACATTGTGGTTACACACAAAACAACTTGTCATAGGTTGTCCACTTGTTTCTCCCCAAGAGAAAGCAGTTTTGACCACGGACGCTTCCCAGATAAGGTGGGGGAGGCATTATCTGGGAAAGACAGTCCAAGGTCCTTGGCAAAACCATGAGAACCACTTACACATCAATGTTCTGGAGATGAGAGCGGTGCTATATATGCGTTGCAAGCACTTCACAGCTCCCTTCCCATGGGGACGATTGCGATTCAGTCAGACAACATGTCTGTTGTGTGGTACATAAACAAACAAGGGGGAACCAAGTCTTACCTGCTTTGCAGAGAGGCCTTAGGAGTTTGGAAATGGGTGATGGATACTCAACTCTTCCTGATAGCAATGCATATCCCGGGGAAATCCAACATAATAACGGACAAACTCAGTCGAACAATTCTGATGCCTCAAGAGTGGTCCCTGAATCCAATGGTTGCGAAAGAGATCTTTCACAAATGGGGCCAGCCTTGCTGGGATCTATTCGCCACTCACTTGAACACCAAATGCAGCAGCTATTTTGCCCTCATTCTCCATCCAGGGATGTCAGCCAGGCATGCTCCAGTTCACGACTGGCCCCCGGGACTTATCTATGACTTTCTTCCCTTTCGATTCATATCCAAAGTAATACAGAAAGCAAGACAGTCGAGGAGTTCCTTGATCCTCATTGCTCCTTACTGACCTTGACAAGTTTGGTTTCCTTTCCTGTGGCCCTACCTTTTGGAGGAACCATGGATTCTGGATCCATCGCCAGATCTCCTGATTCATCAATCGGGACAGTTCCACCCCTCCATCCACACCCTCAAATTGACAGCATGGCTGCTCCAATTCCACGTATAGCCAGGTGCATTCCCTTATCCCCAGTGGTCAAACACATCCTAATTTCATCCCATAAACCTTCCACTCAGAAACTATAGTCTAGCAAATGGAAAAGGTTTTCCCTTTGGGCTACGAAATGGGGCTTAGATCCATATACAGCTCCTTTTGAATCCATTTTATCCTTCCTAACAACAATTTTTCATGAAGGAGCGGCAACCGCTACAGTTAGTTCAGTTAGCTGCCATTTCCAATTTCCATTTTGGTTTCATGGGAAATCCCGTCATGCAACACTTTCTCTGTAAAACCTTCTTAAAAGGAGTTCTTCTTCTTAGGTCCCCAATAAAACAACCTTTAGAACCCTGGAACTTAAATTTAGTCCTCTCATCTGTGATGTCTGCACCCTTTGAACCATCCTCGTTGTCAGACTTAAAATTGTTATTATGGAAAACCCTGATCTGAAGTAGGAAGACTTCATTCGTCTGCAACCTGTGGGTATCGGATCCGACCTCGGATCCGAGCCGGCAATTCAAAAGCTTAGGCTCCGAGCTCCTAGCTCCTCCCTCTTACCCATAACCCCTTGCCAAGCCCTGACTGACCTCAGATTTCATTTGCCGCTTTCAAGTTGCGACGGATTCTTGAGCTCCTGGCGTTTTTTGGTGACAGATAAGTTTGTCTGACAGAAAAAGTTTAAAAAATTCTCTATTTTGCTACTTTATATTATTAGTGTTGATTGTGTTAGGCTTTCCTCTCTCTTTTTATTTAATTTTTCACGGGTTTTTGCGTAGTTTGTGTGTGTGTGTTGTTTTAGGCCTTCAGGGTTTATAATGTCTGAAGCCCATAAGGCTGTTTTCTCTAAATGTACCGAGTGTGGCCATAAGCTGTCCCCAGCGGATGGCCACACTCTGCAAGAATGCTTGGGAGTTGAACACCTGTCATCTGGTTGTACCATTTGTGCAGGGTTCAACCCCCGGGCTTTGAGGGAGCGGAGGTCGAAGCTGGTGCTGGCGGGACTTCTACCTCCAGATACCGCTTCGGCTTCTGCCCCTTCTACTCAGCAACCTGTTGCTGTGGGCTCTCCCCCTCCGGCTGGGACTCAACCTCCCTCTAAGTTGCCGGAGGAGAAAAGTCCTCCAGGGAGAGAGAAGAGGAGAGGCACAGGAGAGGCACCACAACGGAAAGCCGAAACTTCCAGTTCGGCTCCTCCATCTAAGCGGGCCTCCCTGTGCCTTCTAGCTTTCCTCCTCCTCGGCTCCACTCCCCTCGGTTCTCTCCTGGGCCCGAGGAGGAGGAGGCTAGCCCTTCTACGAGGTCTCCGAGGCGGCTCTCTAGGTCCGCTTCGGTGGCCTCCACCAGGTCAACTTTTCCATGAGTGAAGCTGATATGGACCGGATGATGAGGAAATTCATCCAGGCCCAAATGCAAATGGGAGTGCTCCTAGCCCCCCCCCAACCGGGAGGGCCGACCTTTTTCCCCCTTTGGCTCCTTCTCCGACCCATACCACGGGTTCGGAGCTGTCGGCGCCGGGCAGAGTTGGATCCGGGGGTGGGTCGGATCCGATAGGTCGGCGCACCTCGGATCCGTCCCATCCCTTGAGTGCTTCGGGTACTTCGGACCCGACCTCTCGGAGCCGAGGACCGAGCCTCGGATCCGAGGGAGCTGGTGTGTCTTCGGCTTCGTCCAGGTCGGAGCACACGGTCTCGGATCCGACGGTTTCGCTCCGACTCCGATCCGCGCCGGATCCCAGTGGGGTCGGCTCGGGTTTAGAGAAGCTGGCTCCCCTCGGCCTTCGGCGTAGTGGAAAGGGCACTGTTGAGGACGTCCGACCCCGGTCCCTGCCACGGCTCCATCCCGCACTCCTTTGCAGTTGAGCCTGCCCCCCACCAGCCGGTCCCAGGGTCAGCCCGCCTCGAGGTCGCAAGTCGATCGCATGGAAGATCCAACTGCAGAAGAGTACTCCTCGGACAGCCCCGATGAAGTACCGGGCGCAAGTGCAAAAGGAGGCACATGGACTCCCGAGTCCGTTACGAAGACACAGATTTGGATGAAGGGAAGGCTCCCAAGGTCACCCCTGAAGACGTCTCATTTGGAGACATTATGGAGATGTTAAGGATCAGGGGTGGTCTGCCCCAAGGCTTCCTCAGACGAGTCTGTGTTCTTGGAGGCATTCGAGGCGGGCCCATCTACCTCTTGGGTGTCCCTCCTGCTGACCCTCTGGTGGATCTTATATCCATCAGAGCGTGGAAGGATCCGGACACCGTTGAGCCTGTACCCAAGCGTCCTGACCGCATCCTTTCCCTCCGCGGACCGCACTCACTGGAGCAAGGGCCCCAGTAGATGCCATGATGATGGCTGCAGCCACGAAGAGGGAATTGGCCCAGGAGAGTCCCTCTATGCATCCTCCGGGCAAGGAGTCCCGCTCGATGGATCGCATTGGGAAGCGAGTTTTTCAGTTCAGCAACCTTCTCTTTGAGAGCGCTGAACTACATGGCACATGTCATTAGGATGCAGCGGGATCTGATTAAAGAATACGCTGCATCTCCCCTAGAGTCCATGTCGGGTGAAGATAAGCAGGTATACTCCACCCGAATGGCCACTCTTAGAGCGGTATCTAACACATCTATGCGGCTACTTTCTCATGCTACCGAGGGAGCCGCTAGAGCCAGCGGAGCAGGCCTAGTCATAAGGAGGCAGGCCTGGCTCCACCATTGTGATTTCGCAGAGCCCTTCAGGGCGACTTTCGCGAATGCCCCCTTTGATGGTTCTGCCTTGTTTGGCAAGACTGTTCGAAACACTGGTCCAGAGCGAAAGGACGGGAAGACGCTGTCTGCCGGAGTCCGCTTCTCAGCTCCCCAGAGGTCCTTCTCAAGAACCAAAAGGGACAGAAGAAGATGTGGTTCCGAAATCGCAGCAGTCCCAACCTGCTCCGGATAACCAGCCCTCCCGTGGCAGAGGAGGACAGGGTGGTCGTCGTCCTAGAGGCAGGGGGGCTCCTAGAAACTTTGGGACCAGAGAACCTTTCTCTGAGAGACCCACGCAGCAGCCCTGAAGGGTTGCCCGGCTGTCCGTCTCTGGAGGCAGTCGGGGCGTTCGAGGCACCTAACTTCTTGGGAGTCCATTACATCAGACCGTTGGGTGCTTCGCGTGATATCCAGAGGTTATACAATCCCATTGTACAAAGTTCCCAGATCTCGCAGCCTCCCAGATGTTCCACCCGACCAAAGGGAGGCGGCAGCTGTCGAAATCGAACAGCTGCTAGGAACAAGAGCTGTCCAGCGCGTCCCCCCAGATCAAACCGGATTAGGGTTTTACTCCAGGTTCTTTTTGGTGCCAAAGAAAACGGGGGACCTAAGACCAATCTTAGACCTTTCCCAGCTGAACCTGTCAGTAACCAAGCAAAGTTCCGGATGGTCACCTCCAATCTATACTTCCTCTTGAGGGAGAACGACTGGATGTGCTCCATCGACCTCAAGGACGCGTACTACCACATTCGCATGGACAGACGATCCAGGAGGTTTCTTCGCTTCTGGCTGGGAGCCAGTCATTATCAGTTCAGGGTCCTCCCCTTTGGTCTCACCTCAGCCCCCAGGGTGTTCACCAAGGTTCTAGCGGTGGTAGCGGCCCACCTGAGGCTCCAGGGATTACAGGTCTTTCCGTACCTGGACGACTGGCTCCTGACGGCATCATCAAGGCATCTTCTGTGCTCAGCCAGGGACTACTTTCTTCAACTAGCCCCAAGGCTGGGCATCACGATCAACTGGGAGAAATCTTTGCTGCACCCCACACAAGTTATAGATTTCATAGGAGGAAGACTAAACACCAGATCAATGCGAGCCTTCCTCACTCCAGACAGAATTGCCAACCTGAAGTGTCATGTGACAGCGGTCCTGCAACCATCTCCAACTGCAGCTTCGGTCCTGAGGGCCCTAGGTTCTATGGCGGCAACTATTCCGCTTCTCATTCATGCTACGCATGCGAGTTCTTCAATGGACCCTTCAGGTTCAGTGGTCCCCTCTTTGTTCCTCTCTCAACGCTCCGATTGCGGTCAGCAAGGCGTGCAGGGACTCTCTTCTTTGGTGGCTTCTTTCTCCGGAGCCCCTGGCAGGGAGACCTTTTTGTGCTGCATTTCCCCGAGCCACAGTGACCACGGACGCTTCTTGCCTCGGGTGGGGGGGGGCATTCTGCAGGAAAGATTGTCCAAGGCACGTGGAATCCCACAGAGACGTCATTGCATATAAATGTCCTGGAAATGAGGGCGGTGCTCCTAGCGTTGCAAGCACTTCACCACATTCTTCCTTCAGGGACTATTGCGATTCAGACAGACAACATGTCGGTAGTCTGGTATATCAACAAACAGGGAGGGACCAGGTCTTACCCCCTTTGTCGAGAGGCCATGAGAGTCTGGGAATGGGCAATTTCCACCAAACGCTTTCTGGTAGCAACGCACATTCTGGGAAAGTCCAACATCCTTGCGGACAAGCTCAGTCGCACCATTCTTTCTCCTCACGAGTGGTCTCTCAATCCTCAGGTAGCGAAGAAGATTTTTGCCGCTGGGGGGCAACCCTGTTGCGTTCTTTTTGCCTCTCCCTCAAACGCCAAATGCGACAATTTCTTCGCTCTGCTTCCCCCACCAGGGGAATTCCCGAGAGATGCTCTGGTGCATGCTTGGCCTCCCGGTCTCCTTTATGCCTACCCTCCACTTCTTCTGATGCAGAGGCTTCTGCAGAAAGCCATCAGTTTGGGGAGCAGAATGATTCTCATTGCCCCGTTCTGGCCTCGTCAACCCTGGTTCCCCTTCGTATGGTCTCACAAAATCAATCCACCCTGGATTCTGGATCCAATTCCGGATCTCATCTCCCACCCTCTGGGAATTTCGGTTCCCAATCTGCGCACCCTGAAGTTGACAGCTTGGCTGCTCCAGTTCCATCCTTGATTAGGACTCCCGGTATCTCATCACCGGTCAAGGCCATCTTAGTGGCAGCTCATAAACCTTCCACCAGGCAGGTTTATCGGAGTAAATGGAAGAGATTCTCTATTTGGGCGGTACAGAGAACTTTGGATCCTTTCGGCACCTATGTCAGCGGTGCTGGATTTTTAACAGACCTCTTTCATCAAGGGGCAAGTTCTTCCACGATTAAGGTACAATTGGCAGCTATCTCGCATTATCACATTGGTCATGAGACAGCTCCCCTCATGACGGCGAAATTATGCAAAACCTTTCTCAAAGGGATTTTTTTGTTGAGGCCTTCAGTCAAGGAGGTTGTACCACCTTGGGACTTGTCTTTAGTTCTGCAAGCCCTTACTGCTCCTCCCTTCGAGCCTGCAGCTTCTACAGATCTAAAGTACCTTTCCTGGAAGACTGCCTTCTTGGTAGCTATCACTTCAGCCAGAAGAGTGTCTGAGCTTCAGGCTCTATGCGTCAAGCCGCCTTACCTTTCTTTCTTCCCTGATAGGGTGTGCCTCAGGACCAATCCATCTTTTCTTCCAAGGTTTCTTCTGAAACTAATATTAACCAATCAATCAATTTACCTGTGTTTTTCCCAAGTACTCAAACAAAGGAGAATACAAATTGCATTCCTTGGATGTTCATAGACAATTACGTTTTTATATTCACAGAACAGCTGGTCACAGGAAATCAGATCAGCTGTTCGTTTCCTTTGCTAAATTTGCTCTAGGTAAAGCAGTATCTAAAGTCACACTATCTAAGTGGATTGCTAATTGTATTCTGCAGGCATATGACACTTCAGGTAGACCTGCTCCTCAGAGGGTTACGGCTCATTCTACTAGGGCAGTTTCCACGTCAGCCGCCTTTAAGTCCCGTGTATCATTGGATGGTATCTGCGCGGCAGCTACTTGGGCCTCGCCTCATACTTTTATTTCTCATTATAAGGTGGATGTTGTTTCTAGAGGAAGAGCATCCTTTGGCTCAGCGGTGCTCCGAAACATCCTTCCATGACGGCTGCCCAAGATTTAGGTAGCTGGGGACTCTGTCCCACAGGTTGCAGACGAATGAAGTCTTCCTACTTCAGATTTAGAAGTTATGTACTCACCATAACGTTCCATCTGAGTAGGTGACTTCATTCGGATGCAACCATCCCCCCCTCCATCCCCCTGACCTTTATAGAGCGAGTATTTATGCTGTTTTTCGTGTACTGTTGTCAGTATTTTGAGGCAAACTCAATCTGAGGTCAGTCAGGGCTTGGCAAGGGGTTATGGGTAAGAGGGAGGAGCTAGGAGCTCGGAGCCTAAGCTTTTGAATTGCCGGCTCGGATCCGAGGTCGGATCCGATACCCACAGGTTGCATCCGAATGAAGTCACCTACTCAGATGGAACGTTATGGTGAGTACATAACTTCTAATTCTTGGTAGCTATAACATCAGCTAGGAGAGTCTCGGAACTTCAAGCCCTAACTATTCAATCTCCTTACATTATCTTTCACAAGGATAGAGTCTCTCTTAGAACAAACCCTTCCTTTCTCCCTAAGGTATGCTCAGAACACAACCTGAATACTACCATTGAGGTACCTATGTTTTTTCCAAACCACTCTAATAAATCAGAGTATAGACTTCACCAGCTAGATGTCCACAGGATACTCAGATTCTATATACACAGGACCAAAGAATTTAGGAAATCTGATCAACTTTTTGTTTCCTTTTCTGACAAAAGGAAAGGCTTACCTGTTTCAAAAATTACTCTTTCAAAATGGCTTTCGGATTGCATATCCTTTGCTTATCAACAAGCTGGTAGACAATTACCATTAAAAGCTAAAGGTCACTCTACTAGGGCTGTAGCTACTTCATGCGCCTTTAGAGCTAGGCTCCCAATCGATACTATTTGTGCAGTAGCTACTTGGGCAAGACCACATATGTTTGTCACTCATTACAAATTGGATTTGGCCTCCCGGGACAGGTCATCCTTTGGGTCCACTGTGCTGAAGAGTTTCTTCACTTCAGCCACCCGGGATAAAGGTGCTAGGGATGCTGTCCCATCCAGCAAGAATTATGGTGAGATAGGACTACATAACATTAAGAAGTTATGTATTTACCATAACGTTCCATGTTTGTAGTCCATCTCGCCTATATTCTTGCGTCCCTCCCTCCAACCCCCTTCCCATTTCTGGGGGATCTAGTGGACCTCTTTTTGGGGCTGCCTGACTTTGTTCTTTATTGTCCACCTGGAATGGATTATGTTTCTAATCCCTTCCTGTATTTTTACAGATTCTTTCTTATTATTATTACCTGATAGTTATTTATTACTTTCTTGCAAACTAGATCTGGGGAATTGCTGTGAGGCACCATGGGATAGGGGCTAGCCTCGAGCCAGTAAAAAGCTCTCAAGCTTTAGAATAGGCCGAGTCGGAGCCGAATATCAGCTCCGAACCCATCCAGCAAGAATATAGGCGAGATGGACTACAAACATGAAACGTTATGGTAAGTACATAACTTCTTTTTCCTTACTTACTTCTCATAAACTTTGTAAAACCTTTTTATGAGGCACACTTCTGTTAAGACCTTCGTTTAAATATCCTACTCCTCCATGGGATCTAACTCTGGTGTACTGCAAGCCCTGGTTCATCAACCCTTTGAACCTGCACATGACTGTGATCTTAAATTTCTTTTTTGGAAAACTTTGTTTTGGAGGCCATTATGTCAGTTAGACATGCTTCTGAAATTCAAGCCCTATCTGTGAAACCCCCATATCTAATTTTTCATGAAGTTAGAGTTACATTACGAAGTAATGTATTCTTTTTACCCAAGATAGTTTAAGAATCTGATATCAACCAGTCCAGCAATTTAATGGTTTTCTTTCCAAATTTTTCAAAGGTGAATATTTGTTACATTTATTGGATGTTCATAGGAAACTTTGTATTTACACAGAACAAAGGATATCAGAACTACAGATCATTTATTTGTTTCTTTTGCTGATATGAAACTGGGTAAATCAGTATCCAAAATTACTCTCGCCAGATGGCTTACTGGCTGCATTTCCTTTGTTTACAACAAACTGAATATCCCTTTACTAAAGCATGTTTGAACTCATTCAACCAGGTCTGTAACAACTTCCTCAGTTTTTCATTTAAGGGCTTCCATGGATGAAGTATGTGCAGCAGCGACTTGGGCTTCCCCTCATACTTTTCTCACTCACTGCAAAGTGGATTTGGAATCCAGAGATAGAGCATCATTTGGCTCAGTGGTGCTTAGGAATATCCTGCCTTGAGTCCACCCTGGGATTTAGGTAGCTGGGGACTCTGTCCCATGAGCTGAAAACAGAATGAAAATTGACAACATCAGATAAAGAAGTTATGTACTCATAATAATGTATGTTCTGTAGTCCTATCTCGCCTTTATTCTTACACATGGGTTCGGACTCGATCATCGGCACCGACTCTGCCTTTTTACAAGCTCAAAGTCTTCTAGATGGCTCATGGCCAAGTAGGCATCCCATGGTGCACCAGTACAATCCCCAGATCTCGTTTGCCGTGTTGACAAGTTCGGATGTGCTTCTTCTTGGCTGTGGCTAAGTCTAATACATTTTGCTAATTTTTTTACTTAATTCTACTGTTTTTCATATTTAGATAGCTGCATATAGCTGTTATTAGTGTTGTTTTTGTAGTTAGATAGTTTAGCAGTTACTAGAGTTTTTTCTGTGTTAAGTATTTCTGAGAACAGTTGGCCGTTGGCCTTATCATTCTCTTTGGTATCCTGTGTGCCAGTTAGTTTCTTCACTGTGGTTGTTTTCTATATATTTATATATCCCTAGTTCAGATATTGTTGGTAGTGGTGGTTGTGGGCACCTTTGCGTATAGTTTTGACTCTGTGTGCATTAGTTCAAAATTTAGGTAAGCTTTCTCTTCGTGTGCTTAGATTAAAATAAATAGTTTTGCTTGCAGAGCTCTCTGCTTATTTGTATTTGCAGTTAGAATGGGGTTTTTGACCTTCGTTCTCTTGATTTGAATTTAGAGATTGTATTTCTTCTCTGGTGTGTGTGCGAGACTATTATATTGTCTTTCTGATCCTTTCTTTTCTAGGTCCATTTTAGTTAGAGGACCTAGGTTGTTCTCCCTTCTTTCTCTACCAGGGCTAGGCCCATTTAAATTAGAGGACCTAGTCCTTGTGGTTGTGTCCTTGTTGGTACTTTAAGGGCTAGGCCCATTTAAGTTAGAGGACCTAGTCCTCGTGGTTGTGTCCTTGTTGGTACTTTAAGGGTTAGGCCCATTTAAGTTACAGGACCTAGTCCTCGTGGTTGTGTCCTTGTTGGTACTTTAAGGGCTAGGCCCGTTTAAGTTAGAGGACCTAGTCCTCGTGGTTGTGTCCTTGTTGGTACTTTAAGGGCTAGGCCCATTTAAGTTAGAGGACCTAGTCCTCGTGGTTGTGTCCTTGTTGGTACTTTAAGGGCTAGGCCCGTTTAAGGTAGAGGACCTAGTCCTCGTGGTTGTGTCCTTGTTGGTACTTTAAGGGCTAGGCCCATTTAAGGTAGAGGACCTAGTCCTCGTGGTTGTGTCCTTGTTGGTACTTTAAGGGCTAGGCCAGTTTAAGGTAGAGGACCTAGTCCTCGTGGTTGTGTCCTTGTTGGTACTTTAAGGGCTAGGCCCATTTAAGGTAGAGGACTTAGTCCTCATGGTTGTGTCCTTGTTGGTACTTTAAGGGCTAGGCCCATTTAAGTTTGAGGACTAGTCCTCGTGGTTGTGTCTTGTTGGTACTTTAAGGGCTAGGCCCATTTAAATTAGAGGACCTAGTCCTCGTGGTTGTGTCTTGTTACTTTAAGGGCTAGGCCCATTTAAGTTAGAGGACCTAGTTCTCGTGGTTGTGTCCTTGTTGGTACTTTAAGGGCTAGGCCCATTTAAGTTAGAGGACCTAGTCCTCGTGGTTGTGTCTTGTTGTTACTTTAAGGGCTAGGCCCATTTAAGTTAGAGGACTAGTCCTCGTGGTTGTGTCTTGTTGGTACTTTAAGGGCTAGGCCCATTTAAATTAGAGGACCTAGTCCTCGTGGTTGTGTCTTGTTACTTTAAGGGCTAGGCCCATTTAAGTTAGAGGACCTAGTCCTCGTGGTTGTGTCCTTGTTGGTACTTTAAGGGCTAGGCCCATTTAAGTTAGAGGACCTAGTCCTCGTGGTTGTGTCTTGTTGTTACTTTAAGGGCTAGGCCCATTTAAGTTAGAGGACCTAGTCCTCGTGGTTGTCTCCTTGTTGGTACTTTAAGGGCTAGGCCCATTTAAGTTAGAGGACCTAGTCCTCGTGGTTGTGTCTTGTTGTTACTTTAAGGGCTAGGCCTGTTTATGTTAGAGGACCTAGTCCTTGTGGTTGTGTCTTTGTTGGTACTTTAAGGGCTAGGCCTTTTTAAGTTAGAGGACCTAGTCCTTGTGGTTGTGTCTTGTTGTTACTTTAAGGGCTAGGCCTGTTTAAGTTAGAGGACCTAGTCCTTGTAGTTGTGTCCTTGTTGGTACTTTAAGGGCTAGGCCCGTGTTAGTTAGAGGACCTAGTCCTCGTGGTTGTGTCCTTGTTGGTACTTTAAGGGCTAGGCCTGTTTAAGTTAGAGGACCTAGTCCTTGTGGTTGTGTCTTTGCTGGTACTTTAAGGGCTAGGCCCGTTTTAAGTTAGAGGACCTAGTCCTCGTGGTTGTGTCTTGTTGTTACTTTAAGGACTAGGCCCATTTTAGTTAGAGGACCTAGTCCTCCCACTTTCCCTTTTCTTTCTCTGTGTGTCTGATTGGCAATCTTCTGTGAGATGTCTAAGGAGGTCAAGGACCATAAGCCATCTGGCTTTAAAAAGTGTGTGAAATGTCCACAGAAGATGTCTGTAACGGATGGCCACAGTAACTGCGTATACTGTCTTGGGGCCATACACTTACAGGAAACATGTTTATTTTGTCACTCATTTAGTGCCAGGGTATTGCAGGAGAGAAAGAATAAACTTATTACAAAAGGTCTCCTTGAGCCATCTTTTGAGGAAGATCTGGCTAGCTCTTCCTCCTCTGCTAAGTCTCATGGATCAAAAAAGGAGAAATCTAAATCTTCTAAGAGGCCCTCCCCAGTGCCGGCTGGTGCATTGGAGCTGGCTGTCAAAATTTCTAAATCTGACAAACCTGCTGCCTCCTCAGCTCCACTGAGTTTGGAGCTGATCGAGGGTACTACTTCTACTACTACTGTTGCTACAGTGTCGGCACCAGGTAGTTCAGAGCCGATCACTGATAGTAGACATCGGAGCCAGTCTATGGATCCTTTACCGGTCTTCCCTATATTAAGGTCACCCATAATACAGAGATCCCATTCTCCCACTCTGTCTTACAGATTTTCCAGGAGCTTATCGGAAGAAGATGTGGAGAGAGTAGTGCTGAGACTCCTGAAGTCATCTGCCTTACCTAAAATGTTGTGGCTCCAAACCAGTTGGTTCTGGGACCACTTGAGTCCGCCACCCCTTCTGTGATTCCTCCTCTGAGCCATGGTGGACTTTCGGTGCCGGAGTGTTCAGTACCACTGGTGGAACCCTCTGTTCCAGCTCCCCTTGAGGTTGTTTCGGAGCCGAGTTCTGCTCCGACATACTTGGTGCCATCTGTGGTGTCTAGGAGCCAAAGCTCCCCAGTCGGCCCCGACAGGAATGCTTGGAACCGAACCTCTTCGGTTCCCAGCCTTCCTCTCGGCGTGTTGGCTAGGGTGAGCTCGAACCCTACATCTATCTCAGAGTCAATGGCTCTGGAACTGATGGCATCCTCGGTCTCCTCGGAGCCGGGGAGGTCTTCGGTGCCAGAGAGGTCAGCATTCGAGATGATAAGCAGTGTGCTGTCCTGATCATCCGCTCCTACCAGGGGTACCGACACTATTCCCCGTAGGACACCTACTTCTGTCTTAGCACCTGCTCCCTCTCTGGACAGCAGAGACCCGCAGTCTCAGGAGCTACTGGCTGGTGGCATTCATTCTTCCAAGACCTCCCCGGAATATCCTTCAAGGAGCCCCCATGGAAGAGGACATGCAAGAGGAAGCATGTAGACTCCCAAGATGAGTCTCTTACCTTGGACACCAACCTCGAGGAGTCAGAAGGGTTCCCCAAGTCGTCCTCTGATGATGTCTCCTTTGTAGACATCCTGGAGATCCTTAAGCAGAGGTGCAGCTGGTCCACTGTCACCCCTTCTGATGAGGAGTTGGTGTATCTGAAGGCTTTCAGGTCTCAACCTTCAGCCTCTTGGGTGTCTCCACCCTTTGACGAACTGTTAGAGCTCGTTAGTTGGAAGGTGTAGGATACTCCTGATCCCGTGGAACCAGTCCCCAGGAGACCAAATAAGTTTCTATCAGCTCCCAAGGAGAAGGAATATTTGTCAAAGGGTGTTCCCGTAGATGTCATGGTGGTGGAGGCGGCCACTAAGAAGGAGGTAGTGGAGACTTCTTCTTCTGTTCATCTGCCGAATAAATAATCTCGAATGATGGCCAGACATGGGAAGCATATCTTTTCATCAGCAGCATTTATTATTAGATCGCTGAACTACCTTACACACTTCACGAGGCTTCAGAGAGATCTCCTTAAGGAATGAGGAGAGACTCTACAAGGTACATCCACTGAGGGAGTCCCTGAGAAGGTGTCTGCCCAGTTGTCCACCTTGATTTCTATTGTCAACTTGTCCATGAGGCTCATGTCTTATGCAGCCGATGGAGCGAGCAGAGCAGCGGGTTCAGAAATTTCCCTAAGGCAGCATTCCTGGATGCGCTTGTGTAATTTTGCGGAACCATGCAAGTCTACCATTACCAATGCCCCCTTTGACGGTTCTTCATTGTTTGGACCTAAGGTAAAGGACACACTCACCCGGTGCGAGCAAGAAGGGAAAACACTCTCTGCCATGGGAGTACATTTTACTGTCCCCTCTAGACTGTATCCCAAGGGTCAGAGAGGTGGTAAAATGTGGTTCAAGAAGTCCCAGAGGTTTTTCCAGGATGCACAGGGTGACTTCTCCTTCAGAGGCTGAGGAGGAGGTGGAAATGGTAGACGTCACCCTAGAGGCAGGGACGGACCGCAAAACCAGGGAGGCCGTGGTTTGTTTCGGGGCTGGCCCTACCAGCGCTCCTGATGTGGGGCCCAACTGTGTTTCTCTGGAGCCAGTCAGGGGTCACATTTCTTTGTATCCAGAAGCCTGGCTAAGTATCACTCAAGACGGTTGGGTACAAAGAATTATCACCAGACATTATTCCATACCCTTTACTCTGCCACCTCATGTTCCCAAGAGGATCCCCCATCTTCTACCCAATCACAGGATCAAGGAGCTGTAGAGGTCAACAAGTTGCTGGCAAAAAGAGTCATCCAAACCATCTCCGCAGACCAAATAGGATTCAGAACTTACTCCAGATTCTTTTTAGTGCCAAAATGTACAGGGGACTGGAGGCCTGTCTTGGACCTCAGCAAATTAAACAAATCCATACAGAAGGATAAGTTCCTGATGGTGACACTGCAGTCTATACACCCGTAACTAGGGAAAGACACTTGGATGTGCTCAATTGACCCCCAAGATGCTTACTACCACATAAAAATGGACAGGGTGTCAAGGAGTCATCTACGCTTCCAGCTGTGAGCCAGTCACTACCAGTTTTGTGCTCTGCCCTTTGGTCTCACCACAGCCTCCAGGGTGTTCATCAAGTGTATGGCAGTAGTGACAGCTCACCTGAGACATTAAGGATTCCAGGTGTTTCCATATCTGGACGACTGGCTCCTGACCGCCCCCACCAGGCATCTACTTCTTCAGACCAGGGACACTGCTATTCAACTTTGTGCCCAGTTGGAGATTACTATCAATTGAGAAAAATCTGCCTTATTGCCCTCTCAATTTGTGATTTTTATAGGTGCAGAAATAGGCACAGTAGCCGTGTTGGCTCGTCTTCCAGTAGAAAGGGCACAGAATCTGGTTCTTCAAATTCATCGTCTTCTCCCCCTCCATAAAGTCAAGGCCAAGGCTGTTCTGAAACTTCTAGGGACCATGACTTCTACCATACTACTAGTGCCGCTAGCCAGACTACACATGCGGATTCTTCAGTGGCTCCTGTCATCCCAGTGATCCTTCCAACAACTACCCTTAACTCATCACATTCTGTTAACAGACTCTTGCAAGAAGGACCTCATTTGGTGGTTTCAACCCAGTCAGTTAACCATGGGCACTCCATTTGTCCCTCGTCAACCTGTTGCCACTGTGACCATGGATGCCTCACAGATAGGGTGGGGGGGGCATTATCTAGGCAGGACTGTCCAAGGTACATGGCAAGATCATGAGGCTCATCTGCATATCAATGTTCTAGAGATGAGGACGGTGCTCCTGGCGTTGCAAGCATTCCACGACTTTCTTCCTCTTGGGATGACTGCAGTAAATCAGACATGTCGGTAGTATGGTATACCAACAAACAAGGCAGAACCAGATCATACTCACTCTGTCGAGAGACCATTTGAGTTTGGAAATGGGTGATATTTTCCCAGCGCTTTCTGGTGGTGATGCACATCCCGGGGACAACCAACATGATAGCCGACAAACTTAGCCGGGCAATTTTGATGCCTCACAAGTGGTCTCTGAAGCAGGAAATAGCGGAACAGATTTTCCACAGATGGGGACAGCCTTGCTGCAATCTCTTTGCCAGCCCAATTAATGCCAAATGCAGCAACTATTTCTCCCTCATCCCCCCAACGGGAGAGTCACCGAGAGACGCACTTGTTCACGATTGGCCTCTGGGTCTCCTTTATGCTTTCCTTCCCCTTCCTCTCATATCCAAGGTGATTCAGAAAGCAAAATTGCTGGGAAGCAAACTGATCCTCATTACCCTTTCTGGCCTTGACAGGTTTGGTTCCCCTTTCTCGGGCCTCACCTTCTAAACGATCCATGGATTCTGGACCCAGTGCCAGATCTCTTGACATACTTGTCAGGCTCACTTCACGCTACCCTACACACCCTCAATTTGACAGCTTGGCTGCTCCAGTTCCATCCCTAGTCAGGCTTCACGACTTCTTACCCTCCGTGACTCATATCCTCACGTCCTCTCATAAACCCTCCACTAGGAAATTATATTCCAGTAAATGGAGGAAGTTCTCTATCTGGGCTGAGAAAAAGAATGTTGACCCTTACACTGCTTCTATTCTGGTGGTTTTGGAATTTTTGTCTGAACTTTTCCACCAGGGATCTGCGGCTGCCACAATCAGGGTTCAATTGGCAGCAATTTCTAATTTTCATCTAGGTCTACAAGATTCTAATCTGATGTCACATAGGTTGTGCAAGACCTTAGTAAAGGTTCCACTTTGTTAAGACCCCCCCCCATTCAGGAACCGGTTGCTTCATGGGACTTTAATTTTGTGCTATCCAAATTAACGTCTCCACCCTTTGAGCCTTCTCATTCATCACCTTTGAAATTTCTGTCTTGGTAAACTTTGTTTCTGGTGGCAATCACATCTGCTAGATGAGTGTCAGAGTTACAAGCACTATCTGTCAAACCCCCTTATCTGATATTTCACAAAGACAGAGTATCTCTTCGTATTAATCCATCCTTTGTCCCCAAGGTCTGTTCCCATAACACTTTGAAACAATCCATAGATCTTCCGGTGTTCTTCCCTAATCATTCCAATGCAGCAGAATACAGGTTTCATCAGTTGGATATTTTTAGACAATTATGTTTTTATTTGCACCGGACTTTGGAATTCAGGAAGTCAGACCAATTATTTATTTCCTTCTCCGACTCCAGATTAGGTCTACCAGTTTCGAAAGTGACACTCTCTAATTGGATCTCTAGCTATATAGCTCACATTTATACTTCTAATGGTAAGCCTCTATCTTTCAAAATTAAGGCTCATTCTACCAGATCTCAGTCTGCCTCTGCAGCCTTTCAAGCCAGGGTCCCACTTGATAATATCTGTGCAGCAGCAACTTGGGCTACCCCTCACACATTTATTACTTATTACAAATTGGATTTGACCTCTAGTAGTAGAGCATCCTTTGGTTCCACGGTACTCAGGAGTATTTTTCCTTGAGCCACCCAGGAATAAGTTGCTAGGGATGCTGTCCCATATGTAAGAATGAAGGCAAGATAGGACCACAGAACATAAAGAAGTTATGTACTCACCATAACGTTCCATGTTTGTAGTCCATCTCACTTTTCATTCTTACGAACCCACCCTCCTACCCCCATCCTGGAAGTATCTGGAGTCAGAAAAATATTGTTATTATTATTCACTGGAGACCTTTTATTATTGGGTTCTTTCTATATGGTTGTTATTATTTCTCTTAGTTAGCAGCAAACAAGATCTGGGGATTGTACTGGTGCACCATGGGATACCTACCTAGCCACGAGCCAACTAGAAGACTTTGAGCTTGTAAAAAGGCCGAGTCAGAGACGAGGCTCGGCTTCAAACCCATGTGTAAGAATGAAGGGCGAGATGGACTACAAACATGTCACATTATGGTGAGTACATAACTTCTTTTCCATCTGTGTTGTCCATTTTCATTCTTCCTCATCTCCTCACCCACCAACCCCCTCCTTATGTTTTTTTCTGGAAGAGTGAGTGGCTATAAAAGAATTGGCATAATCCAAGCATAACAAAATTCCAGCTATAGCCTTGTCTAACCTTTTGCTATTTCTCCTTTTATGGGTTTTTGTATAAGAACTAATTCTCTATGCTTTTGCTAGCAAACAAGATCTGAGGTAATTGGGGTTGATGCATTCTGGGTAAGGGAGAAGCTCAAGAGTTCTAAGTTGCAATAAGCTTTTGCAATGGCCAAGTTGGATCCGATGGTTCGGATCTGAAGCTATCAGTTGAGGAAAAATGAAAATGGACAACACAGATGGAACATTATGGTGAGTACATACTTCTTTTTTCTGTCTTCTACCAGATAGCTCCACCACTTGATTAATATTGCTTACCTTTCTCATTGTGATAAAATTATCTTTCCCAAGCTGATTGCCATTAATCTGTCAAACAGGAATGAGTGCCATTACCATGTGTCCAACAGTACACTCATGCGGTCTAGCAGCCTGGTTACACCAAAACTTTTGTCACTGCTGCTCATGTGCCAGTGGCATGAGTTTCCTATGTCTAGTTCTGAAATTTGGGAGGCACTCCAGAATAGATTCCTTGTACGATTCACCATCATCCTCCTACTCATCATGAGTTAAGTGAAGAGATCATTTCACCCTGTTTATATAAAGCAATTCAGAAGGTGAAAAAAATATGATACCACCCATATGCAAAAGGGAGGTGGGGTAGGTAGATTTCAGCTCTCCCATTTCGACTGATCTGCAGATGTTGTTAACAAGATCTTTAGTGTTTAATTAAACTTCACCAGAGCAATTGCTGGTGGATGGCAGATGCAATTTTCAGCTGCTTGACTCAAAAATGATTCCACAAACAAGTTATCAGGTTTGATTTCAAGTTTCTATCACAGTCTGTCAGTATTTTTCCTGAGAATCCCACTCTGCTGAAAATTGTTAGTAAAGCCACCATCTATGAGTACTTGGAAACATAGTGCGACTCTACTAGCATATACCTTTTAAAAGAAATTCAGACTCACCCCCAGGTCCACAAAAGTTCACCATGAATTTAGGTTGGCATTGGTAGCTAAAGATAATTACAGAAACATCTTCAGCTATGTTAGGAAACTAAGGAACAACACCCTATATTGCTCTAAAGTCTATGCCCGAGTGCAACTTCATTGCATGAACCACACCTCCTCTTAGGGAGTGTCATCGATGAGTGGCACTCCTATCCCTCCCTGTTGCTCCATCAACCACCCGAGTTGCTAACTGAACCCAAGTCAGCTGAGCCATAGTAAGGGCTTTATCCTTCTATGTCACTGGAATGGCAACTCCATTGCTCTAAATTTGTTCAAGATGGTGTCTCTTTTTCAGATCCAAACTGACATTGCCAATGCATTTGTTAACAAATTCAGTGCTAACGTCACCCCTGAGACTGCTGTTCATAATCCACAAATCTCTTAAATCCCCTTTTGTCACTAAGCAACATGTACTGAAAGCACTAAATAAGACAGAAATACTTCCTTCATGCAGCTTGATAATATTCTGGGATGTTTAATAAGCTGAGGTGAGAATGCCCTTTCTGACCCACTCCTCAAACTGTTTAACTTAAAATTCACTATTTATTTATTTTATTGCATTTGTTTACTGGGCATAAAAGAGCCCATTTCCAGTGGAGGCCTGGGGAGAAAAGCTCCAACGAGATACAGAAAAAATATTAACATTAATTAGTACAGAAGTAAAAACAGTGTTACAGATAGTAAATATAGTAACATATACAGAATATATACATAAAAGCAGGAATCTAGTTTGTTTGATTACAGTAATATATACAGAAAATATCCATTACATTCAATAAATTCAATCAGAGTGGTATAAACAGAGATATATTAATCAGTATTATTGTACCAGTATCAACAAGTGAAGATAAAAATAAATATGGAGAAAGTGTCATCAGTCACTAGTAGCAGAAGACATAGAAGTTTAGTAATCATATAAGGAGAGTGAAGAGGTTAGGTTATAGAGCAGGAACATAGCCAGGAAGAGTTGAGATGATTTTTCAGTATTTGTTTGAAGGTGGTGGGGCTGCCTGTGTTTCTTATAGAAGGTGGAAGTGAGTTCCATAGTTTGGCGATGGTGAAGGAATAGAGGAGTTGACCAGCAGGTAAGGTGGGCTTATCTACTTTTAGAAGTAGATGATTTTCAGATCTTAGATGCCTGCTGGGATGGTATTTGGCAAGTAGAGTTGAGAGAGCAGGACAGTCTGTGGGTCTGCAGATTATTTTGTGCACTGTAGTTAGTTGGGTGAATGAGAGATGTTGGGGGAGTTCCAGCCACCCTAATTGTTTCAGTGACTTATGGTGGTGGGGTGAGAATTTGGACTTGCTGGCAAATTTTGCTATTCTGTTGTAACACATAGCAAGTCTGGATTTTGTAGAATTTTGGATATTAGTGAGGAGAGGGGCACCATAAAGGAGAGAGGGTAATAAAAAGGTAGTTGCAAAGGTTTGTTTAGTAGAGAGGCTAAGAAAGTGTTGGTGCCTGTAGAGCATACCAAGCTTTTGGTGTGTTTTTTTGATGATATTGTTTATGTGTAGGTCAAAGTTAAGGTTTTCATCTATAATAATGCCTAGTAATTTAGTGTGTGGGACAACTTCTGTAGTGGTATTGTCTTGGGTTATATAGTGAAGAGTTTTTTTATCAAATAGAGTGGTTTTCCTAGGAGTAAAAATTACTAGTTTACTTTTTTTGGATTTAGGGCAAGATGATTGTTAAGCATCCAAGATTCAGTAGATGTGAGGGCATTCTGGGTAATTTGCTGGAGTTCAGAGCTGGAATTTGTAGTGCATATTATTGCAGAATCATCAGCATACTGGATTACTGAGCATTGTGGGAGAGTGGTGTGAAAGTTGTTAATAAAGATGCTAAATAAGAGAGGACCAAGTATGGAGCCTTGGGGTACCCCTGTTGAAGTATTGAGGGAGGAAGAGTAAGATTGTTGCCATTTGGTGAATTGCTGCTTATTGGAGAGATAGCTGTTGAACCATTGTAGGGTAGGGGGAGAAATGTGGAGGGTGGATAGTTTAGAGAAGAGGATAGTGTGGGAAATGGTATCAAAAGCTTTGGAGAGGTCAAGGAAAAGTGAAGCAATTATTTTACCAGAATCCCGTGCTCAGTTAACTGTATCAAGGAAGGATACGAGGGGGTAGTGGTGCTCTGCCTTGGTTTGACACCATGCTGAGACTGTATCAAGGAAGGATAGGAGGGGGTAGTGGTGCTGTGTCCTGGTCTGACACCATGCTGAGACTGTATCAAGGAAGGATAGGGGGGTGGTAGTGGTGCTGTGTCCTGATCTGACACCATGCTGAGACTGTATCAAGGAAGGATAGGAGGGTGGTAGTGGTGCTGTGTCCTGGTCTGAAACCATGCTGAGACTGTATCAAGGAAAGATAGGAGGGGGTAGTGGTGCTGTGTCCCGGTCTGACACCATGCTGAGACTGTATCAAGGAAGGATAGGAGGGCGGTAGTGGTGCTGTGCCCTGGTCTGAAATCATGCTGAGACTGTATCAAGGAAGGATAGGAGGGTGGTAGTGGTGCTGTGTCCTGGTCTGAAACCATGCTGAGACTGTATCAAGGAAAGATAGGAGGGGGTAGTGGTGCTGTGTCCCGGTCTGACACCATGCTGAGACTGTATCAAGGAAGGACAGGAGGGCAGAAGTGGTGCTGTGTCCTGGTCTGAAATCATGCTGAGACTGTATCAAGGAAGGATAGGAGGGCGGTAGTGGTGCTGTGTCCTGGTCTGAAACCATGCTGAGACTGTATCAAGGAAGGATAGGAGGGGGTAATGGTGCTGTGTCCTGGTCTGACACCATGCTGAGACTGTATCAAGGAAGGATAGGAGGGTGGTAGTGGTGCTGTGCCCTGGTCTGACACCATGCTGGGACTGTATCAAGGAAGGATAGGAGGGCGGTAGTGGTGCTGTGCCCTGGTCTGAAACCATGCTGAGACTGTATCAAGGAAGGATAGGAGGGGGTAATGATGCTGTGTCCTGGTCTGACACCATGCTGAGACTGTATCAAGGAAGGATAGGAGGGCGGTAGTGGTGCTGTGTCCTGGTCTGAAACCATGCTGAGACTGTATCAAGGAAGGATAGGAGGGCGGTAGTGGTGCTGTGCCCTAGTCTGAAATCATGCTGAGACTGTATCAAGGAAGGATAGGAGGGGGTAGTGGTGCTGTGTCCTGGTCTGACACCATGCTGAGACTGTATCAAGGAAGGATAGGAGGGCGGTAGTGGTGCTGTGCCCTAGTCTGAAATCATGCTGAGACTGTATCAAGGAAGGATAGGAGGGGGTAGTGGTGCTGTGTCCTGGTCTGAAACCATGCTGAGACTGTATCAAGGAAGGATAGGAGGGCGGTAGTGGTGCTGTGCCCTGGTCTGAAATCATGCTGAGTCTGTATCAAGGAAGGATAGGAGGGGGTAGTGGTGCTGTGTCCTGGTCTGACACCATGCTGAGACTGTATCAAGGAAGGATAGGAGGGCGGTAGTGGTGCTGTGTCCTGGTCTGAAACCATGCTGAGTGGGTGATAACATTTGATTTTCATGCAGGTGGTTGAGGAGTTGGGCATGGATGCATTTTTCCATTATTAGAGAGGGGTGAGAGAATTGCTATGGGTCGAAAGTTTGTGGTGTCTGTGTTGGTGCCACCTTTGTGTAAGGGGAGAATGAATGCTTTTTTCCAAATGTCAGGGACAAGGGATTCTTTAATTGATCTGTTAATGAGTATGCTGATGGGATAAGCTATAGAGTTTGCTGCTAGCTTGCTGAAGAGTGATGGACTGCAGTTGTGATGCCCCTACAGAAGAGTGGCCATTCCAGCAACCTAGGGAATTATAAACCATTCAGCCTGACCGGCCTCATTTGCAAGGCTGTGGAATGTATTATAACTGATTTCATTAACTATGATTTCAAAAACCTCGTTAGACTTGTCCTTCAACAGTTTGGCTGTATCGAGGGAAGATCCTGCCTATTAAAACTGGGTCAATTCTTTGAGGGGGTCATGCAGGCAGTTGACAGTGATCCTGGAGTGTACACAGTGTATGTAGACGTGGCCTAGGAATTCAACACCGTGCTCCATGCTGGCATCATAAGAAAGCTAAATTATTTAAAAATAGATTCCTATATGGTAAGATGGAAAGCAAGCTGGGAAAAGACAGAACCCATACAATATGAATCACAAGTACCTCAACAGAAAGGATTTAGGTGAAAAGTGGTGTCTCTCAGAGCTCATTCCTGGGGCGACTCTTTTTCAGTATCTTCCTTTAGGGTCTCCAGGCAGGGAGCCATGACCTCTGGATCTGATGTTGTCCTTCTCATTCTGCTTCACATATGGGTCTCAGATCCGAACCACGGATCCGACTAGGCCACCTCCCACAGACTTGACCTTCCAGACTCAGACTCCTCCCCTACTCATAATCCTCTACACCTTGCCCAACCTTGTCAGATCTCATTTGCTGCCAGTTTGCCCAGACGTGATATCTCCAGGCTCAGTTAAGTTCCTTGTATTTCATATATATTTCTTGTTTTTCTGGTTACCTGTCTGTGTCTTATAGCTCTCTGTGACTTGTAGAGTAGTTTTCTCCTCCCTGTCTAGTTTGCCATTCTGTGTTAGGAGTTTTGTTCTCCTGTTTTTCTGCCTTTTTTCTTCCAGGCTTCGGTCCTCTTAAAAAAGGGCTTTGTCTTTTCTTGCCGTTTTAGTCCTTTAAGTGGCATTTTGTTAAGTATGGAGAAGCCTTCAGGTTTTAAGAGGTGCTCCCAGTGCAAACAGAAGGTTCCACACTCAGATGCTCACAGTTGATGTGTGCATTGCCTTGGACCAGGACACCTCGGCTCTTCTAGCAAGATCTGTGAGGGTTTTAATCCTAAGGCCTTGCAGAAGAGGAGAAATAAGCTAATTTTGAAAGGCCTGCTGCCAACTTCTACTATTTCTCCAGGGACTTAACCCCCCTCCAGACCTTTGCTCAGCTCTGACGCCAAGAAAAAGCACCCCAAGGAGCCAAGAGCTTCCTCCAGCTGCCTGCTAAGACTCCGAGGTTATTAAATCCGACTTTGCCGACACCGAGACCTCTGTTGGCTCAGTTGGATCTGATTCACCTAAAGGCTGCAAGTGAGCCTTCTGATCTCCAGGTGTCCTCAGATCCTAACCTCTGGATTCAAAAAATCATACTTGGGTCTGTTGGTCTACGGATCCATAGTCATCAGTGAGATCTGTCCTTTCAGTATCTCCTACTCTACCGGAAAAGATTTTCCAGACACCTAGGCATTCCCGTCCCTTGTCAGTGGCTTCTTCTAGGTCCTCCTGAAACCTTTACCTGTACATGGACAGGATGGTCAGATCCATAATCAAGGTCCAGATTCAGATAGAGGTTCTCCTGGCTCCGTCCCCTTGTGGATCAAGCCCACCCAGCCTATGACCTTTCTCCTTCTCCAATCTGACTCTCAGTTTCTGAATCCCAGGACAGTAGCCTCCTGAAGGATTCGGGGTTGGATTAGAGGGGTTTTGCCTCCTCTACTCTGACTGCCTCTGCTCTGAGGTACTTAGATCAGAGTGCATCCCAGATCCGTGGATCAGTCTCTTCCCCTCTGTGCTTCGGCCCTTTACAGCATGGGCCTGGTTTCATTTGGGAGTTGGGGTTCTGGTGGGTTGCCTCTGTCTTCCTCTGCAGCTTTGGCTCCTCAGGAGCTTGATGGTATCTCTCTGGGATCCTCGGCCTTTCAGGCTTTGAAAAAGTTGTTCTCTTCTAGAAGAGTACCAGTCCCTTTGACTGCTGCTCCATCCTGTGTTCCTCCTCTGAATCATGGCCTTGGATCAGCCATTCCTTCCCAGGGTTAGCCTGTCTCAAAGGACCTCCAGTCTGCTCTACTGGAGGTGGTCCTGTCCTCTTCTGGCTCCTCCCCTGAGTATCTCAAGGAAGAGATTCCACAGAAGAGGACCTACAAAAGGAAGCACTTGGGACTCCCCTATGGAGTCTCTCACTGAGGATACAGACTACGATGAAGGAGAGAGGTCACCCAAAAATGCCACCAGATGATGTCTCCTTCACAGACACATTAGAGATCTTGAAAGTAAAAGGTGGCTGGACTTCCAAAACTTCCTTTCAGTAGGAAGTTGTATTCCTAGTGGCCTTCAGGACAGAGCCGTCTACATTTTGGGTGGTCCCCCCGGCGGACACTGTTGTTGACCTGGTTGACAGCTGGGTCTGGAAGGAGCCGGACACCACAGAATCAGTTCCTAAATGCCCAGATATGATTCTCTCACCCCCTGAGGATCGTACTTTCTGAAGTAAAGGTATTCCTGTTTGATGCTGTAGTGGTGGTAGCCGCTGCCAAGAAGGAGCTCACTCAGCAGAGCTCCACTGTCCATCCTCCGAACAGGGAGTCCAGAGTGATGGACAGGTTTGAGAAGTGCACTTTTACCTCTGTGACTTTCTCACTAGGGGCACTAAATTACTGGGCACACTTTAAGCTCCTCCAGAGAGTCTTGATCAAGGAACTCTCTAATTTCCTGGCAGAGTCTATGCCTAAGGGGAAGTTCAGTAAAATTTCCCCTAAGCTAGTCACTCTCACTTCTATAGCCAACTTCTCCATGAGACTTATTGCACACTCAGAGGAAAGTTCTTCCCGGGCAGCTGGCACCGGCATTGCCTTGCGCTGTCATGCCTGGATGCAGCTGTGTGACTTCACGGAGCCCTTTAAGGCATCATTTGTCAATTCCCTCTTTAATGGTTCTTCTCTGTTTGGACCATCTGTTAAGGACACCCTGACCCGCTGTGAACAAGAAGGCTAGACCCTGTCTGCAGTAGGGGTTGTTTTCTGTCCCCCAATGAACCTAGTCCAGGAATCAAAGTGGTGCTAAGAAAACTTGGTTTTGCACGTCTCAAGGCTCCTTGCCTGACCACAGTGGAGAGTTCCGCTCCAGAGGCAGAGGAGGGGCTTATAATGGGATACACCACCCTAGAGGTAGAAGGGGTCTGCAGAACCAGGATTCCAAGGAATCCTTACCCGACAAACCCTTTCAGCACTTCTGAAGTTCTGCCCGACTGTCCTACTCTGGAGGCAGTCGGGGGTCATCTTTCCCTGCACCAAGCACCTGGGCCCAAATCATGGCAAATGTTTGGGTGCTAAATATTATAGCTAGAGGTTATTACATTTCCTTTTCCCTTCCTCTTCCAAAGATACTGAAGACACTCCCCAACATTCCAACTAGTCAGAGGGAGTTGGCAGTGGCTGAAATCACTACTTTGCTGCAGAAAAGATTCATCCAAGAGGTCCTGACCAATCAGAAAGGGTCCGGAACTTACTCCCATTTCTTTTTGGTGCCAAAGAAAATGGGACCTGTGGTCCATTCTGGACCTAAGCAGTCTCAATTTTTTCATGAAGGAGAATAAGTTCCAGATGGTTATGGGTACAGTCCATTCTTCCACTGATGAGGAGGGGTAATTGGATGTGCTCAGTGGTGTTTAAGGATGCGTACTATCACATAAAAATAGACAGGTGCTCCAGAAGTCATTTGCACTTCCTTCTTAGAGCCAGTCATTTCTAGTTTTGAGCTCTGCCCTTTGGTGTCACTACAGCCCCCCTGGGTGTTTACCAAGTGCATGGCAGAGGTTGAAGCTCATCTATGACTGCAAGAGTTTCAGTTATTTCTGTATCTGGATGATTGGCTCCTGCCTGCCTCCATTCAGCGTTAACTTTCTCGGACCATGGTTACCTTTACCAATTGTCTCATTGTCTAAGCATTACCATAAACGTGGACAAATCACATCCTATGCCAATTCAGGATCTAGAGTTCATTGGGTACATCTGAACACTCTTACCCAGATAGCTGCTTTGCCCCAACATCACAGTGACACATTGAAGTCCCAGATTCAAGTGGTTTTGCTTTCCCAGTTTCCTACTGCCAAATTGACACTAAGGGCCCTGGAAAGCATGGTGGCGGCTATTCTTCTGGTTCCACTATTAAGGTACTATATGCATATACTCCAGTGGACACTTGCTGTTCAATGGTCCATTCTACATCATTCCCTATCTGCCCCTTTCAGGTTAACAAACATTTGCAGGCCTCATCTAATGTGGTGGATTCAAACAGACCTGACAGTAGGCAGATCGTTTATTCTGCCCTTACCCTCAGCCACTGTGACCACAGATGCTTCTCATCTAGGGTGTGGGGGGGGGGCATTTCCAGGAGAAGATGGTCCAAGGCATATGGACTCAGATAGAGACCATTCTGCATATCAATGTCTTGGAGATGAGGGCAATTCATCTGTTGTTGCAAGCCTTTCAGGACATCCTCCCTCCAGGTACAATTGTGATTCACACCGACAATGTGTCAAGTAGTCTGGTATATCAACAAGCATAGAGGAACCCATTTGTACCCTCTCTGGAGGCCATGAGGGTCTGGGAAAGGTCGATCTCTTCCAACCACTTTCTTCTTCCAACTGACGTACTGGGGAAATCCAAAGTACTAGCATACAGGCTCAGCAGGTCCATTCTGTTGCCACAGAAAGCCAAAGTATTTAAGAGCTCTGTAATCCTCATTGCCCCCTTCTGGCCTCATCAGGTGTGGTTCTCCTTCCTCTGGTCTCATCTCAAGCATCCTCCTTGGATATTGGAACCCAAACCGGATCTCCTTTCTTATCTGACATTAGGACGCCACTCCAATCTCTCAAGTCGACTGCATGGTTTCTCCAGTTCCCATGATTGCTAGAGGGCCAAGGTTTTCCTATCCAGTCAAAGCTATCCTCTTGGCCTCTCAGAAACAATCTGCTAAGAAGGTTTACAAGAACAAGTGGAAGAGATTTTCAATTTGGGCAGCCAGTAATAACATTGATCCATTTTCAACTTCCATTCCCTGTATTTTGTCATTTTTGGAATCTTTATTTAAGCAAGGTTCTAGTTTTTCTGCCATTAAACTCCAGTTAGTGGCTATTTCCAATTTTCATTCAGGATTACCTTCAGGATCTGTTGGTTTGGCTATATTTTGCAAAGCCTGGGTTCTTTTGATCATCATGTGACAACAGTAATCAGGAAATCTTTGTACTTAGTACAACTAATCAGTATCATCCAAATCTAAGGTAGGTCATTATTCCAATATATTCAGCATTAATTAGGCCAGTTAGTGATTACAGTTCCCTCTTTGGGATGTTTCTTGTCCAACATATCAAACAACTAGAAAAGCCACATTGGTTCCTCACCAAGAAGCTCATAGGCTTAAAGACCATGAGCTACCAGGAGTAGCTTGAAGCAGTGTCTCTTTATTCAGTATCTTACAGACCTCTGAGGAGGGGACCTATGTTTAGCCCACTGTGCTACTGGAGACCCAGTTGTCCTTGATCTCCTATATTTCTGCAAGTCTAATAGTTTCACTAACACCAGAAACAGGGAGCTAAATCTTCAACAACAGATAAACAAAACAATATGGAGACAAGTTTATCACGTAGCACCTCCCAAACCTCTGGAAAATACTTCCTCACAGATTTAACAGTGGAGTTCACTAGCATCCTTCAAATTGAACCTGGATGATTTATTTATTTAAAATTTGATGTGAAGTTGTTAAATCTCGCCATTTATTCTCACTGATGGGTTTGGAGACGATCTTCGGCTCCGACACGGCCAGTGGCAAAGCTCAAGGTTTGCCAGTAGCTCGAGACCAAACCCCTTATCCCACAATGCACTGCTGGAATTACTTCAGATCTAGTTTGCCGTGGCAAGAGAGATCTCAGTGATCCAACTAGCTTGGACCATTTTTGGAAAAAACAACGGCAAGTTTATATAAAAAGTTTTCCCTTTTGTTTAAAAAATAGTGTGTGTTAGTATTAGGTCTTTTCATAATATAATCTATAGTTATAAATAGTTTAAAAGTTAGTGCCTTGTTGGCTTCTTCGTTTGTGTGGGCCTTTAGCCCTATTTACTCTTATTAGTCTTTTCTAATAGTCAGGGTTTTTCTCTGTGGGCCTCTTTAGCCCTATATTTGTAATCTATGATTACATTGTTTTAGATAGTGCCCAGATTGGGCTTAGTGTTTGTGGATCTTTACAAGTGAGTAAGGACTTTATTATCTTTTGCAGTTTACTGTTTGTTTTATTTAAATATGTCGGATGAAAAGGAGAATCCCATCCTAAATTAGGATTTAAAAAATGCCCAGATTGTTGGAAGAAAATGTCCGTCACTGACGGACACATTCAATGTGTCCTACTGTCTGGGGGCTAAACACCTCCAAGACACTTGCAGCATTTGCCATTCTTTTTCTTCAAGAGTCCTCTTGGAGAGAAGGAGGAAACGTATAGACAGGGGATTGCTACAGCAATCTTTTTCTGAGGTGTTGAATAGCCATGAGGGTACTAGTACATCCTCCAAATCCTCAAAATACAAATCTTCAGACAAAGTGACAAAAAAGGCAAAAATTTCAAAAGGAGGGTCATTGGTTCCACAGACATTGGAACCGAGTGTACCTTTGATTCAGAGCCAGCTCTCGGTATTGGAGCAAATCTCTGTAGTTCCTTCTTCCCCTCTGCTCCAATCAGCATCTTCGGTGCATTCGGCTAAGTCTTCAGTAAGCCTTTCAGATTTGGGCATGGATCGGCTAGTGCAGAAGCTTTTACAGGAACCAGGACTTGCCAAATTGTTGTCGGCCCTGACCAGCTCGTCGGTGCCAAAGACTATGGAGCTGGATTTGTCTACTCCTCTTCCGAGCCATACTGGACTCTCGGAGCCGAAGGAAACTGAACCCTTGGAGCCAATACCCACACCGGTGTTATTGGCTCCATCTACTCGGATGTCCTCGGCGCCAACCGAGGACTGTAGGAGCTGATGCTCTCCCGTCGGGTCTGGGGAGGATAGTTGAACCGATTTGTCGGTGCTGACTTTTCCTCTCGGGGCTTCGGCTCGGATGAGCTCGGCTCCTACCTCGGGCTTGGAGCCCAGGGTTTCAGTGCGGGAGGATCGGATGGTACACTTGGGTCCATCCATTCTTTTTTATTGGAGCCATGGTGCCTTCGATGCTATGAGAAGAGTTTTGTCTCCAAAGACAACGTCAGCATCGGTTCAGCTTTCCCTCTCCCCTCAAGCTCCTGTGTCTGCTTCTTCATCTACTGGTCCCTCTAAGCTTAGAGACCCCGAGCCTCAAGTACCCCCACAGGGCGTCTCCTACTCTTCTGAGACCTCCCCAGATCCCCCCACTGAGGAGGTGCCCAGGAAGAGATTGTGCAAGAGGAGGCACCTAGACTCCCCACAGGAGTCCTTGACATCTGACATGGACTTAGATGAGTCAGAAGAGTCCCCTCGATCCCCCTCTGAGGATATCTCCTTTGCAGAGATACTAGAGATCCTTTGTCAGAGGGGCGATTGGCAGCCCAAGACCCCTACTGAGGATGAGTCCTTGCTCTTGAAGGCTTTTGGGTCTCAACCTTCCACTTCTTGGGTGTCTCTGCCTTATGATGAGCTCGTAGAACTGATTTCTCGTAAGGCATGGGAGTCACTGGAGGCCATGGAACCTGTTTCTCATAAACCCAATAAAATTATGTCTGCCCCAGTGGACAAGCCATTTTTGACAAAGGGAGTGCCTGTTGATGCCATGGTGGTAGCTGCAGCCACCAAAAAGGAAGTATCTGAGACATCCACCTCTATCCATCCCCCTAACAGAGATTCTAGGGTCATGGATAGATATGGGAAGCATATGTTTAGTTCAGCGACTTTTTCTCTGCGATCACTGAACTACTTAACCCATTTTACGAGACTACAGAGAGATCTCCTGAAAGAGCTAGGAGATACTCTCCAGGGTACTGTAGCTGCAGGGGTGGCCGACAAATTCAATGCCCAGCTCACTACCCTAAACTCAGTGGTAAACTCATCCATGCATCTCATATCCTATGCAGCTGATGGTTCGAGTAGAGCCGCTAGTTCGGGCATTGCTTTTCGAAGACAAGCCTGGATGCGTCTCTGTTCCTTTGCGGAACCCTTTAAGTCTTCCTTTATTAATACCCCATTCTATGGCTCATCACTGTTTGGGCCCAAAGTAAAGGAAACTTTAACCAGGTGTGAGTAGGAAGGCAAGACCTTATCTGCCATTGGAGTCCGTTTTTCGACCCCTACTCAGCCCTACCCCAAGGGCCCTAGGGGAGGGAAAATGTGGTTCCGAAAAGCACAGGCAGCCTTTCAGGACACACATGGAGAAACCCCCTCTAGAGGCAGAGGAGGGGGGGTTATAACGGAATTCGCCACCCTCGCAGCAGAGGGGGTCCACAGCAACAG
This sequence comes from Protopterus annectens, assembly GCF_019279795.1. NCBI lineage: Eukaryota > Metazoa > Chordata > Ceratodontiformes > Protopteridae > Protopterus > Protopterus annectens. The sequence goes on from NC_056746.1 coordinate 102,771,822, forward strand.
GGTGACAGCAGTCAGTTCTCCAGTCAGCCCTACCAGCACCCCTAAAAGGGGGCCCAACTGTTCGGCTCTGGAGGCAGTCAGGGGTCACTTGTCTTTGTACCCAGAAGCCTGGCTAAACATAACATCAGATACTTGGGTACAAAGCATCATTTCCAGAAGATATTTCATTCTGTTCTCTTCCCCTCCCATTCCTGTAAAGAGAATCCCAGATGTTCCACCCAATCTCAGGGAACAAGCAATCGTAGAGGTCCACAGATTGCTAGAAAAATGAGTCATCCAACCAGTCCCAGCAGAGATTCGGAACCTACTCAAGATTCTTTTTGGTACCAAAGAAAACAGGGGACTGGAGACCTATCTTGGACCTCAGCAGACTCAACCAGTTCGTAAAGAAAGAGAAGTTCCAAATGGTCACGCTTCATTCCATTCTTCCCTTCTTAGGGAAAGGCGATTGGATGTGCTCCATAGATCTCAAGGACGCGTACTATCACATAAAGATGAACAGATGCTCCAGAGATCATCTGCTCTTCCGGCTGGGAGCCAATCATTACCAGTTTCGAGCCCTGTCCTTTGGTCTCACTACAGCCCCCAGAGTGTTCACCAAATGCATGGCAGTGGTCATGGCTCACCTGAGACGTCTAGGATTGCAGGTGTTTGCATACCTAGACGATTGGCTCCTAACCACTGCCACCAGGCATCAATTGACTCAGGCAACACAATACACTCTGACACTCTGCCATCAATTGGGCATTACAATCAACTTCAAAAAGTCTGCCTTATCGCCATCGCAGCATACCATTTTTATAGGAGCAGAATTAGATACCTCAACTACCACTCTACATCTCCCTGTCAAAAGAGTCTCTCTTCTCCACCAAAATGTCAGTTTACTGGTGTCAAAGAACAGAGCTACAGCAGCAGAGGTATTGAAAGTACTAGGTTTGATGGCAGCAGCAATCCTGGCTATATCACTCACAAGGATGCATATGTGAATTCTTCAATGGCTCTTCTTTGCTCAGTGGTCTTACCAGAAACTACCGATGCACCACATGATTCTCATCATGGATTCTTGCAGGAGAGACCTTCGGTGGTGGTTGACGTCTCTTCATGTCACAATTGGAAGACCCTTTGTCCCCCCCCCCAGTAGCCACTGTGACCACGAACGCTTCCCTGATAGGGTGGGGGGGGGGCATTTTCAGGGAAAGACTGTCCAAGGCATATGGACAGATCAAGAATCACATCTGCACATCAATGTTCCAGAGTTGAGAGCGGTACTTCTGGCATTGCAGTACTTTCAGGACTCTCTTCCTCTAGGAACTATTGCAATTCAGATGGACAACATGTCAGTAGTCTGGTACTTGAACAAACAAGGCGGAACCAAGTCTTACCCCCTTTTTCGAGAAGCCCTCAGGGTCTGGCAATGGGCTGTCTTGTCCCATTGTTTTCTGTTAGCAATGCGCATCCTGGGGAAATCCAACGTGATAGCGGACAAGCTAAGCAGGGCGATATTGCTCCCTCACGAGTGGTCTCTCAAACAACAGGTTGCGGAGTTGATTTTCCGCAAATGGGGCCAGCCTTGCTGAGACCTTTTTGCCAGCCACATCAATTCAAAATGCAGAAGCTACTCTGCCCTAATACCACCTCCCGGTCATCCCCCGAGAGATGCACTTCTACATGATTGGCCCCCGGGTCTCCTTTATGCATTTCCACCCTTCCCATTAATACCCAGATTTTTACAGAAAGCAAAATCGCTGGGAAGGACTGTTATACTCATAGCCCCCTATTGGCCTCGACAGATTTGGTTTCCGTTTCTCCACCATCATCTGTTGGAAGGTCCATGGATCCTGGACCCAGTTCCAGACCTTCTGACGCACCCATCACGGGACCTTCATCCTTCACTGCAGTCCCTGAAACTGACTGCTTGGCTAATCCATTTCCCCTAATTGCCAGGCTTCATTCAATTTCAGAAGATACAAGACAAATTCTCTTGTCTTCTCACAAGCCATCTACCAGGAAATTATATGGCAGTAAATGGAAAAGGTTTTCAATTTGGGCCAACCCGCAGAACATTGACCGTTTCCGAGCTCCGCTATCTTCTATTTTAGAATTTTTGACAAAAATTTTTAAGGAAGGAGCAGCAGCTGCTACAGTTCGAGTTCAGTTAGCTGCCATCTCAAATGTTCACCTTGGTTTTGGTGGCTCAAATGTTATGGGCCATAAATGATCTAAGACTTTTCTTAAAGGCGTTCTTCATATGAGACCTCTGATCAAAATTCCCTATTTTCCCTGGAATTTAAATCTTATGCTGTCTCAAATTATTCTTCCTCCTTTTGAACCAGCATCTTCTTGTGATCTCAAATTTTTATCCTGGAAAACAATATTTCTTGTGGCCATTACTTCTGCCCGCAGAGTGTCAGAACTTCAAGCATTATCTATCAGACCACCTTACATGATCTTCCATGCTGATAGAGTATCTCTCAGAACAACCCCCTCCTTTTTGCCTAAAGTCTGTTCTGAATCAAATATCAATCAGGTCATTGAGCTGCCAGTCTTTTTTCCCAACCACTCTAGCAAATTGGAATACATGCTGCACAAACTTGATGTTCACGGACAGCTCAGATTTTATCTTGACAGAACTAAGGATTTTAGGAAATCAGATCAACTGTTTGTATCCTTTTCATAAGCAAGAAAAGGCAATCCAGTGGCTAAAACAACCTTATCTAAATGGTTATCTGATTGCATATCCTTTGTTTATGAAAATGCGGGCATGCCATTAACACACAAACCTAAGGTCATTCTACCAGAGCTGTCTCTACGTCTTCTGCTTTTCAAGCTAAATTGCCCCTTGACAATATTTGTGCTGCAGCCACTTGGTCTAAGCCTCATACCTTTATCACGCATTACAAAGTGGATAAGGCTTCAAGGGACAGGTCTTCCTTTGGTTCTACGGTACTGAAGAACATACTCCCATGAGCCACCCAGGATTCAGGGTGCTAGGGACGCTACCCACCAGTGAGAATAAACGTTGAGATTTAACAACTTCACATATAGAAGTTATGTACTTACCATAACGTTCCATGTGAGTTGTTTATCTTGCCTTTATTCTCACGTCACTCCCTCCTTCCCCCTCCTGGCTGACTGTTGACTTAGAGGCTAGTACCATCCTGGTTATTCAATATTTCTTCTTCCCCTTTGGGAAGTGTTCTTGGTAGAAATACATAAAAGGATATGTATATGTTTGTATATATATGTGTGTGTATATTTATATATATATATATATATATATATATATATATATATATATCTTGTTACTCACAGCAAACAAGATCTGAGGTAATTCCAGCAGTGCATTGTGGGATAAGGGGCTTGGTCTCGAGCTACTGGCAAACCTTGAGCTTTGCTATCGGCCGTGTCGGAGCCGAGGATCGGCTCCGAACCCATCAGTGAGAATAAAGGTGAGATAAACAACTCACATGGAATGTTATGGTAAGTACATAACTTCTATTTTACTGGGATAGTTCGACTGGGACAGAGCCAATTTTCAGCTGAGGCCTGGGGAGAAATGCTCCAGATGCATGTCTTTGGAATGTGGGAGGAAACCACAGGAAACCCATGCGAATGCAGGGAAAACATGCAGACTCCACACAGAAGGCACCCCCAGTTGAGAATTGAACCAGAAAACCTCTTGCTGTGAGGCAACAACACTAAATGCTGCACCACTGTGCCACTCAATGGATGGGTCCATATAAATTCACATGCGGACTTGACTGGCCTAGTCCTCCTTGTGAAAGGAGGTATGTCTCTGTGATCTGATTGGCTTTGAGTGGCTCTACCTTGATGGATCTTGGAGCCAAGGTGTTGGCAGTGAACCTGAGGGGGCCTGGCTAAACTCAAAAGCTTTCAGAGCCATCCCTTCCCTTCCCCCCACAGCACTAGACAGCTCTGCTTCAGCATTGGCTTCAGAGCCTAGTCAGGTGAATCTCCTGGACCACAACATGTTAAGTTCTACAGCTCCTACTGGGGAGGTGAAGCCTAGGGTCCTGACTCAACTTCTGCTTTTGAAGCCTTTGAGAGGGTGCTGTCTTGATCTAGGCAGCAAACTTCCCTTTCCTGCTCAGATCTGTCTCTCCCCGACAGAAGTTCCTTGGGTCTTGATCCCATTTGGCTAGGCTTATATAGGCCCTAAGGCCAATAGCCTAGTACCTACCTATGAACCTGTATGATTGGATGGAAGATAGGAAATTCACCCTGGGGATCACTTCTGTGGCTCTGCTCGACAAGGGCACAGGAAAATAATTTTCTTGGGTGGTAAAAGCTAGGGTACATTTTTGGCTAGGCTTATATAGGCCCTAGGGCCAATAGCCTAGTACCTACCTATGAACCTATACATTCTATCCCATTGGGCCAGCCAGCCAGTAAGAGTCTTGAGACTGTCCGCACTGTGAACTCCCCATAAGCTACTGCAGAACACCCCACTAGAAAGGTTCAGCAGAAGCATTCATGCAAAAGGAGGCATGTTGACTCCCCTGAGGAGTCTTTAAATGAAAATACTGATTTCGATAAGGGTGAGGGGTCCCCCAAATCTCCCCCTTGAGGATGTCTCATTTGATGAAATCCTGGAACTACTTAGGCAGAAATGGGATGGTCTTCCAAAGCCTACTCCCAGGAGGTGTATTTCTCAAAGCTTTTGGCACGTTCCCCCCAGCATGGACTAGATTGATTTGATCTCTAAGTGGGCATGGAAGGAACCATATGTAGCCAAACCTATCCCATGCAAACTGGGCAAATTTTTTGGTATCCAGTAAGAATCACCCTTTTTGGCGCAAGAGTCCCTCAGTAGATTACATGGTGGTGGCTGCCAAGAAGGAGCTAGCTGAGAAAAGCTCCACTGTTCATTCTCCTAACAGAGAGTCCAGGGTGTTGGACAGATTTGCGAAGCAGGTTTATGCTTCAGTGCCTTTGCTTTCAGCGTGCTGAATTACTTGGCACATTTTACTTAGACAGAATGGGGGTGGTCCTCCAAAGCCTACTGCCAGGAGTAGTTCCAGAAGGATTTGACTATGGAGCTTTCCAAATCCCTCTGTGGGTCCCTATCTTTGGGGAGAATAAGTCTGTTGACATGCAGTTGGTTGCTCTTCAATACATATTGAATGTGTCTAAGCACCTTATTTCCAACACAAGAGAGGGCAGTTCAGGAACTGCGGGTGCTGTCATAACTGTCAGACAACATGCCTGGATGAGCCTGTGCAACTTGTGGAGCTCTTCTAAAGTGTAATTTTTCAATACTCCCTATGATGGGTTCACCATCTTTGCACTAAAGGTAAAAGAGATGCTATCGAGAATTGAGCAAGATGGAAAAACCTTGTCTGCCATAGTGATTTATTTTTCTAACCCCCCCCCCCCAGGACTTTTGTCTAGAAACCAGAAGGGAGGGATGGAAGAAACTGTGGATGTTCATCATATTGATAATCTATGAACCTATGAATGTATTGATCACTGCTGCAGTAGCCTTAGCTATATGGGTTACATCTAGTCTGGCATTTGGCCTAAAGGACTAAGAAGCTGTTTCCTGTAATCCAGTGGTGCAAAGTTTGATTCCCTCAGCCTACACTGCCTAACTCTATGACTCTTAGCAAGTCACTTAACCAAACACTGCTCACGGGCTGAGTCTGAAAAAGGTCCATGGAGATCAGTGCTCTTTCCTGGAAAACAAATAAAATAAAATAATAGAATATTTTCTGCCAAGGATATAACAGCGGGCCAGCTTCCAAAGCTTCAGTGCATCTTCCATGTGACCTCACTGTCAGGCAGCTCAAGCTGAGCTGACTAAAAGACAAATGTGGGATTCAAACTTGTCATTCTAAGGGGATCCAGTATCTGTTTGCTTGGGATGACATGATTGACAGACCTCTATGCTTTGCCAGAGATGGCCTGCATCTGTTACCCCTGGGTTTCTGGGTACTGGCTAAGGCTCTTGCCACCCCTATAGTGCCTTTTTTAGGCAGTGTTCCAAAGACCAAATTACCACCATAATAGCTATAAATAAATGCAATCTGAGGGTCATGCTGCTCAATGCTAGAAGTCTAAATCTCAAGATGCACTTGCTCGAAGTACTCCTCAAAATGGAGAACATCGACATTTGTACTGTAATGGAGACCTGGTTTATAGCAGCAGAAAGCACCCCTACCCTACCAGGCTATAACTCATTCCACACCGTTTGGCCTCAAAACATGGACCAAAGCTCCAAAGGCAGTGGTGTCTCCATATTCATAAAGGATATGCACACCTCCTGACTAGTAGCCCAGCATAACGCATCTGAGATACTTCAGGTACAACTAACATTGGGTAAGACGGCGATCCAGGTCATAGCCTGCTATAGGTCCCCAACCATGTCCCTTGACTCTCACTCCATGTTACTAAGCACCCTGGAATCTGTCAAGGTCCAACCCAACACTCTCATACTAGGAGACTTAACTACCCCTCCATCAACTGGGAAAACTACTCAAGCACCAATAAACTGGCCCAACACTTCCTGAAGTTCATCAGTTCCAGTGCCATGGACCAGCTCATTCTGACCCCACTAGAGGAAGCAACATCCTTGACCTGGTAATTACTAACATGGATGACCATTGCTCTACACCAATAGCCAATCCCTCCCTGGTCAGACCCGCCCATAAACTAATCACCACGGAGATCCACATCCCACCCACACTCCCCACAAAGGTAACCACCTTGAAAAACTTCTCCAAAGCTGACTTTGGACTCCTAAAAACAGAGGTGGCTAACTTCATGGCACCCATGCCAATGGAAAATAGCTGCATGACTGCCGAATCATACACTTATACACTGTACAAATATAACAGAACTAAGATGCTCTCCTCCAAAAAAGGAAGCCAATCTTTTGGTCCCCTGCCATTAATAAGTTATACAACAGAAGTAAGAAACAGTTGCAGAAAAAGGTGAAGTCCCAAGACTGGAAAAATTCCCTTTTTAGCCTCAACAAAAAGTCGAGATCCCTCATCAAATCCTCTAAAGCCAGCTATGAAGGTAGAATTATGGTAGACACTAAAATCGATCACAAAGCCTTCTATAGTTATAGCAAAAACCTCCACTGCAATACCCAGATTTGCTCTGAGTTACTGCACGATGATACCTCCTATACTGAGCCAACAGATATTGCCAACATACTGGCCAACAGATTCAGTGCCAGCTTTACTCCTCTCTCCCCCCCTAAAAGACCAGTCACAATACCAGAAGGATGCCAGGCACCCAGCATTACTACAGCACAGATTAAAGCTGCATTGTCCAAGGCCAAGAATACCGCTTCCAAGGGACCCGATAATATTCCTGGCTGTGTTCTACATGAGCTACAAAGCAAAATTGCACCACATCTGTGTGCCTTATTCAGTCACAGCCTCACCTCAGGCTTTGTCCCTAGCGAATGGCACACTGCTACTGTGATCCCTCTCCATAAAGGGGGAGTGAATACAGACCCTGGGAATTATCGCCCCATTAGCCTGACGAGTCTGATATGTAAAGCTATGGAGCGCATCATCCTGGACTGATTAACAAAGATATAGGAAATCTCCAAACTCTGGACCCCACGCAGTTTGGCTTTGTGAAAGGGAGATCATGCCTGCTCAACTTGGTTGACTTCTTTGAGTTAGTCACCAGGACTGTGGATGAAGTTAAGGCAGTGCATACATCCTACGTCAGTCTGGCCAAGGGCTTTGATACCATTCCTCACTTGGGCATTATTGATAAACTCACCAAACTAGGCATCAACCCCTATATCACTAGGTGGGTTGCAAATTGGCTCGCAGATAGAACACACAGTGTGAAAGTAGCAGACTCCAAGTCAGACTGCCGACCAGTCACGAGTGTAGTCCCATAGGGATCGGTTCTGGGTCCTCTCCTGTTCGGCATCAACTTCTCAGAAGTCCAGGCCAACACAAAGGGACTCTGGCTGACAAAGTTCACAGATGGCTGCAAGCTGGGAACCATTATTAACTCCCCAAGTGATGCAGTCATCCTACAGAAAGGACTCACTGAGACCAATGACTGGTGCCAAAACCATGACCTTAAGCTTAATGCCAAAAAATGTGTCGTCATCCCCTTTGGTAAAAACTCAGTTCCCACTAATTACCACATTGATGGAAGCCCACTGAGCACTGAAGGCGTTACAAGAGATGTGGGGATGCAGGTTGACAGCAACCTCTCCTTTGACCACCACATTGCCTCTATGGTCAGAAAGTCCTTTTGTGTAGCACATCTCATTACCAAGGGTTTTGCATACAGGAAGAAATAGGTCATAGTCTTTCTCTACTCTTCCCTCATTAAACCAATCATTGAGTATAATGCCTCATTTGGCATGTACCTCACTAGACACCTGCAACAGCTGGAGTGGCCACAGAAGTACCCCATGAAGAGGATCCTAGGCATTAAATACATGTCCTACATGGACAGACTCAAAAGACTCCAGCTATTCTCTGTCTCGTATCGCCTACTTAGAGGTGATCTCTGCTTGACTTACAAAGCCATGTCTGACCCACCTCTGTTAGAAATGCTACATCTAAAGAAATCCCAATCCCTACACACCATACACTCCAGAGACCTCAAGCTCATTACCACAATCAACAGAACATTCTGGGGGGACAGGTTCCTCACTCAGAGACTGCCCATGCTCTGAAATAGACTTCCATACATGTCAAGCAGAGCATCTCACTGTCCCTCTTCAGGAGAATGCTTGATGAGTAGATGGGTAATAGAAAGTGGCTGTCCTTGATAGAGGCACTGGGAACTAACACTAGGTGGTACGATGCCAGGGCACTTCTATGGGCTAGGTTTGTAAAGGCTCCAGGGCCATTAGCCTAGTACACATGTATGAACCTATGAAACCCTTCAGAGTTTTGCTGCCACCAAAGAGTATGTTCCTCTGAGGCTTTCAAGGATTAACCGTCTGCTTGTGGTGTTCCTTTAAAGGGCAGATGTCCCCTTTGGGGAAAAAACCCTCCATTTAATTGTTTGTCTTTTTGGCTTTTCCTGGTTAGGGGTCGCCACAGCAGAACTCAGGTCCACTAATGATTGGCAGTACATCTTTATGGTGCCGAGTTGCCATCCCGATGCCCAACCTTCAGCGAAGGCACACCCATTCACACATGTCTTTCGGAGGCCACTCGACCACGGGGAGGACATGCAGACTCCACACAGAAGGCACTCCAGCCGAGAATCGAGCAGGAGAACCTCTTGCTGTGAGGCAACAATGCTACCGCTGTACCACCGCGGCATCCATTTAATAATTTTGTTTATTTATTGCTACTTTTCCATTGGGGAAAGTTAATTTAAAGCTAAAAGTTTGTGTTTTGATGGATTGTCACAAGACTGTACTGTACGTTTAAACAGGCATACTTTTTTCTGTCAGTTTAAAGATTGTTCAAAGTAACTGAAAACAATTTTTTTTCTGTGGAGAAATTGTATTTATGTTACTTTGTTGGGGTGGTAGTGTTTTTAAGTGCTTTTACTGCATTTGTCTGTGAAAAGGGGACCTTTAAAGACAGTTTACCACATTTGTTGCTTGTTTTCCCTGGAAAAGAGATACCATTTTTCAGCCTGATCATGGATCAGTCTCAGTCCCATGGTCAGTGTTTCTTCCAGCCACAGAAAGAAGCATTAAGCATGCAGCATTTGCCATCACAGCTGGCTAGCAATTTGCTCAGCCACAGGTGGGTGACTCTGCTGTGGACATTTGTTTTGTTTTTTTAACACCTTTATTAAATTATCACCTAAGACCCAGGCAAGCATACATTAATAGAAAAAAAACATAGTAACATTTTTGTGTCCATTTATATACATTATACATCACGTATGTTTTCTTTCCTTGTAATTATCATCAGTCCAACATTACATAAATTGCCGAATTCCTGCCTTCCCTTAAAACTTCAGTCCTCCTCCTCCTGAACATTATTCTGTATGTATTATTCCCACAAGTTCCATTTGTTTCTATGTAATTTTCTCCATCCCTTTTCTAAGGATCCCTCTTCCAGTCCTTTTCTCTTTTATAATATTCAGTATTTCAAATACAGTTGGTTTAGGCTTTGATTTTCATTTTCTAGTAATTGCTTTTTTTGGCAGCCAACATAATTATACCTAGTAAGGCCTTGCTATGTCTGGGCAACTCACATCCTGTGTCCCACCTGAAAATGCCATGTCCTTAGTTACAGTCATTTGCTCACCCAATATTTCTGACAGAATACTCTGTAGGGAATTTTTAAAATTTGCCAGCTCGCTACTCATGTTCCCAGTTATGTCTTTCTTCCCCATAATACCTCCAACATTTCATATCTACCTGAGGAAAAATTCTATGAAGTCTGTTTTGGATACAAAAATATCTATGCAAACACTTCCAAGTAAAGATCCTAAACCTTCTGGACTTTGTTGCTTACTTGGGTGCCATCATCATGTCCTCCCATTGTTCCTTTGTAAATTGCTTTCCCAGTCTGTCTTTCCAATCTTTTCCTACATCATCTGATTGATTCTTACGGTTATCATGCAATATTTTATATGCCCTTCTAATTACCTCTTTTTAACAGCATCTTTTGTCTTAGATTCAACTAAAAACCCCACAAGAGAATGTCTTTCACTTAAGGATTCCCCTATCCCTTTCTCTTTTGCCTATAATCTGATATCAATCCCTGGTAGAGTAGGCAATCTCCAGCCTGCAGTCCAAACTTTTTTTGGCTTTATACCACTATTTTACTTTTCTCTGTGTAGTTATTTGCTCCAAATACCTTGGTTCCTTTGCCAGATTTCTCCAGTAAATTCCAGCTCCTTCTTGCCTATTTTCTGTACCCATACTTGCAGCCATCCTTATTGGCAAAATCTCCTTTTGCCATTCTTGCATTGGTTTAGTTCTTAAAATACTTTCTGCTACTTTATAAATTTAATATTATGTGTAGTTATTATTCTCCTTAAGGATCTGCATCCAAAATCCCATTTTGTTTCTTGAACTTCCCCCTGCTTCACCATTATCCATTTACATTTTGAATTATAACCTTCTGCCTGTGTTATGCATATGAGCTTTAACTTTGTAACTCTAAAATATCCAATCAACTCAGGAAATCCTAAACCACCTTGTTGTATTGGAAGGATCAAATTGCCCCACTTAACTCTTGCCCTCCTCTCCCAAATAAATTCCTTCAACTTTTTCTTAGTTATTATCCACAACTCTTTCTCTGGTTGATAAAAATATGCCTGGTCTGTATGTAAAATTAGAGAGACTTAAAAACATTTTCACTGGTTGTATGTTTGCCATCCATATTCAAAATGAGGATTTTCCAGTTTCTCAGTTTTTGTATTATATATCATTGAGTCTCTTCCGGCATATACTTAACTGAAATAACAGAAGCCATTTTAATCTATCTTATCATGTCTCCATAAATATGGATATTGCTGAGCCTATTCGTTGTGAGTATATAATTTACAACTATAGCCTTGTTTTATCTCCATTAATTTTATATCAACAAAAGATCTGAAATTGTCTCAAAATGGTCTTTTCTGAATTTGCTAGAAAGTGGTATCATCTTCAAATAAACCCAACTCTTCTTGATTGCTATACCAATTATATTCCTGCATTTCTGCATCCCTTATTTTCTTTGTCAGTGGTTCTAAATATAAAGCAAATAACAAAGGGGAAGGATGAAACCACTGCCTGGCTCCTCTGTTGAAAAACAACTTATCAGAGAGGACCCCACCCACTTTAATATTCACTTCTGATCCTTCTTATATCCTCCTAATTAATCTTATAATTTTATGATTGAATGCAAATGCTTCCATCGCTGTGCTCATAAAATCCCAGCTTACTCTGTCAAATGATTTCTCTGTATCAAGACTCACCTCCACCAACAGCAATATTTTCTTACATTCTGCTTCTCTCTAGATCATCACTGTTCTGTTAAGGCTGCCAAATGTTTGCCTCTCCTCCACAAAACCACATTGATCCATATCTATCAATTTTGGAACACCTTTGCCATCTTTTTAGTTGTTATAGACACAAACACTTTTTGAAACAGGCCTATTTGAAGTTGGATCTGATATGTCTTTTCTGCCTTTAAGTGCTATAGCCACCACAGCTTTCTTCCAGGATGCTGGTCCTTCCCCTCCTTTTAAAAAAACTGTTAAACAAAAAAAAAAAAACCTTCTGGATCTTTATCACTTTCTTCCCTCCTAGTTTCCAAACTTCCACAGAAATACCATCTATTCCAGGAGACTTTCCTGCAGATTGATTATACATCACTGTTTTTATTTCATCTCCTCCTGTCTTAACTGTTAGTTGATGAGCCTCATCTACCTCTAACCTGGCATATTTAAATCTTCCATAAATATTTCCATTTGTGCTTTTTCTTGATTTCCACATCTATCTACTTAATACAAATGTTCATAAAATTTCTAAACTATATCTAATATCTCTACAGGATCTCTGGTTATTTTTATTGTTATATGTTCACTAAGTTTATGTTGCCTAAGTTGTTGTGTTAACAGTTTTTGTGCTCTGGTGTTATCAAAAACAGTTGCTTAAAGGCAATCTTTCTTTCATGCATATCATCCATATACTCCCTTATTTTCTCTTTAGCACTTTGCAGTTTCACCTCTTCTTCTTTGAGAGTCCCCTTCTTCTGCAATACTTTATCTTTTGTCAACTCCTTTAATTCCTCTCTTTTTAACAGGTAGGTGAGGAAGTGCCAGTGTCTCACATTTACTTCACTACCCTGCATTTTTATTTTATTTGTTATTGGCGCATGATCTGAAATAGTTATTGGATGTGTATCAAAGCTTTCAGTTAAATGTACATGTTCCTGTGAAATCTAATTTCTGTCTAGTCCAGTTACTGTACCTTGGGAATGATATGTAAATTCTCTCAGAGTTCCTACAACTGAATTTACATCTTTAGTACTAAAATTTTTTTATAAATTTCTTCAGAAATCTACCCTCTTTTGTTAGATTTTCCCTTCTAGGTCCCCTAGATACATAATTTCTGTTGCAAATCAAGTTCTGGTCCCCAATTACAAGTAATATTCCCCACTGAAAATTAGTTATTTCTCTAGCAGTTTTAGGTGGGATATACATACATGCCAGCAAAATCTTCCTCACTTACTATTAGACCCTTACTACCACAGAGCTACAGTTAATATATTTTTTCCTCTTCTATCACTATTGGAGCTCCAGTTAGTATAAGTACTCTCATTTCCCTTTGTTCCTGATACTCTGCTGAATAACCACCTTGAAATCCTTTCTTTATCAACTTCAAATGCTCACTTCTTTCCAGATGTGTCACCTGTAACATTGCTGTTTGCACTCTGCATTTCTTAATATAATTCATTACTCTTACCTTTTGGTCTATACCTATGAGGCTATTCACATTCCATGATAAAATGGGTAGTGTAGTCATTATAAGAAATCATTAACCCCACCTATTATATATGGCAGCTTTTTTTAATGTCTAATGTTAAGTTGTCTATCTCGCCTCCATTCTTGCTGGATGGGTTCAGAGCCAATCCTTAGCTTCGACTTGGCCTTCTACTAAAGCTCGAGAGCTATTTACCGGCTCGAGGCCTCCCCATATCCCACAATGCTAGGCATCAGATAGCCAGATCTCGTTTTCCGCTTCAGCTACGAGGTTGTGATTTTACCGGCTCCAGGTCGTATAAATCTTTTCTTCTATTATTACCTTTAATATATTTAGATAATCCTTTCCCCTTAGTTTAATTAGATTGTGTACCCCTTGGTATCCCACTTAGAAACTCGTTTTTGTTGTTAGAGAGTCCCCCCCCCCCTTTTAGGGTAGTGTTAGGCCTTGTTAACTACAATTAGTTAGTTTTGTAGTTTTTTCTTGTATATTTATGTATATATTTGTTAGTAGTAAGGTAGTTGTGTGGCTATAGTTTTATAGTTATTATTACTGTTAGTTTACCTAGTGCGCGTGTGCCTTGATTAAGCACTAGTTACCTTTTCCATTTGGTATCCCTTTTTTAAAATGTCTAAAGATACCAAAGGTTCAGGTTTCAAGAAGTGTGACTCGTGCTGTCAGAAGATGTCTCTGACAGACGGTCACACTTCTTGTGTTTATTGCTTGGGTCCCCTACACCTGCAGGACTCTTGCTCGGTCTGCCACGCCTTCAGCCCGAGAGTCCTGCAGGACCATAGGAACAAGCTCATATTGAGAGGCTTACTTAAGCCAGAAGGATCCTCGGCTAAGCCTCCTTCGGGAAAATCCTTAAAGCCCGCCAAACCGTCTACTCCCTGTTTGGAGCTGTCGCCGAGTGGAGCTCCTGCCTCCTTGTTGATTCCGGCTGGAACCGACATCTCAAGACCTCAGTCAGCTCCAACCTTGGTGTCGGAACCTTCTCTGAGCCGAAAAAGTTCAAGGTCCCCCTCTTTAGAATCTGTTCGTTCATCTCTGAGGTCTCCATTGCTTCAATCGGAGCGGAGCCATAGGTCCCACTCCTCTCGGTCCTCCAGGCTATCCGATCATGACTTGGAGAGGGTGGTCAGTAGGCTCCTAAAGTTGCAGGCCCTGGCCAAAATGTTGACCAGCCCTTCTCAACAGACTGTGGCTATCCCTGTGTCGTCAGCAGTTCCTCCTCCGACTCTACCACTGTGTTCGGAGCCAGAGCTTGTTGGGGCTCGAATCGTAGGAATGTCAGAGCCGATACCACACCTTTCAGCTCCCTCGTCGGCTCCGATCTCTTCATTGGTTCCGTCCTTGGAGGGATCCGGGTGCCGAGACTCCCTTGTCAGCTCCAAGGGGGCGAGTGGCATCGGACCCTTGTCCCCAACCCCGTTCTCCCTCTCGGGGCCGTGGCACAGGTGAGCTCGGCCCCGACATTGGCCTTGGAGCCATCCCTCTTGGTGCCAGGAGGAGTTCACGTCTCTTCAGAGCAGGGACCCTCTTCTCTGCCTGATAGGGGTGCCTTCGAGGTCATGAGGAGTGTGCTGACTCCTGTGTCAGCTCCACAATCAGCCCCTTCGGCTCCTCCCCCCATGGTGCCTGCATCGGTCTCTGTCCACCCTCCTGACCCCAAGCGTGGAGAACAGATGCTCCAGGTGACCCCATTGGGCGTATCTACCTCTTCCGAGGCCTCTCCTAATCATTCAGAGGAGCCCCCTCAGAAGAGAAAATGTAAGAGGAAACATGTTGACTCCCCCGAGTCAGTCACGTCTGATACCGACTTGGAGGATTCGGAAGGGTCCCCAAGGTCCCTCTCTGAGGATGTCTCTTTTTCAGACATCCTTGAGATCCTTAGGCAGAGGGGGAACTGGACTGCCCTTAACCCTTCAGAAGACGAGTCGGTGTACCTGGACGCATTTGGTTCTCGCCTTCCACCTCCTGGGTGTCTCCACCTTTCGACCCGCTCATGGAAGTGGAGGCTCGGAAGGCATGGACAGCCCCGGACACAGTGGAACCAACTCCCCGCAGGCCCACTAAATTCATTACAGCCCCATCTGACAAGCAAGTTCTGATAAAAGGTGTCCCTGTTGATGTCATGGTGGTGGCAGCAGCCACTAAGAAGGAATTGGCTGACCCTTCGGTGCCTGTCCATCCACCTAATAAAGAATCTAGGACAATGGACAGGTACGGGAAGCGGATGTTTTCTTCAGCGACCTTTTCCATGCAGTCGCTGAATTATCTGTGTCATTTCACCTGCCTTCAAAGAGATCTTCTCAAGGAACTAAGCGATACCCTTCAGGATCCATCAGCTGCTGGGTCTCAGGATAAGATTAACTCCCAGCTGGCGACCCTTAACTCTATAGTCAACTCCTCCATGCGGCTCATTTCTTATGCAGCCGATGGGGCGAGTAGGGCCGCAGGTACAGGCGTGGCTTTGAGAAGACATGCCTGGATGCGGTTATGTAACTTTGCTGACCCCTTTAGGGCATCCTTCACCAATACCCCCTTCAATGGTTCGGCTTTGTTTGGACCACAGGTGAAGGATACACTTACCAGGTGTGAGCAGGAAGGCAAGACTCTCTCTGCCGTGGGAGTCAGTTTTTCTACTCCCTCTAGACCATACCCTAAAGGTCAGAAAAGTGGAAAAATGTGGTTTCGGAAACCCCAGGGAGTCATGCCTGACACACGTGGCGAGTTTCCCTCCAGGGGCAGAGGAGGAAACAATAATAGACACCGCCCGAGGGGCAGAGGGGGTCCGCAGAATCAGGGTAGCAGAGAATCTTTCTCTGACAAAACCTTTCAGCACCCCTGAGGGGCTGCCCGACTGTCCACCTTCGAAGGCAGTTGGGGGAAGATTGTCACTGTACCCAGAAGCCTGGCAACTCCTCACACAAGACAAATGGGTACGGTCTATCATATCCGATGGTTACAAAATCCCCTTTGTCCACACCCCAGTACAAACAAGTCCCTTCCAGATGTTACACCCGGTCTAAGGGAACAAGCAGTACTAGAAATTTCAAAACTGCTAGAAAAAAGGGCCATCCAGCCAGTCCCAGCATACCAGCAAGGATCCAGGATTTACTCCAAGTTCTTTTTGGTACCAAAAAAGACAGGGGACTGGAGACCCATTTTGGATCTCAGCAGTTTAAACAAATCTGTTCAAAGAACGATGTTTTGGATGGTCACGCTTCAGTCCATTCTACCCTTTTTGGGTTAGGATAATTGGATGTGCTCCATAGACCTTCAGGATGCATACTACCATATCAAAATGGACAGACGCTCCAGAAGGTTTCTCCGCTTCCGTCTGGGAGCCAGTCACTATCAATTCAGAGCCCTGCCATTTGGTCTCACCACAGCCCCCAGGGTGTTCACCAAATGCGTGGCAGTGGTTACGGCTCACCTGAGAAGGCGAGGATTCCAGGTGTTTCCATATCTAGATGACTGGCTCCTAACTGCTTCCACCAGGCATCAGCTACTCCGAGCCAGGGATTATACCATCCAAACTTGCTCCGAGCTAGGTATCTTTATCAACTTCGAAAAGTCTGCATTGTCACCTTGTCAATCTATAACCTTTATAGGTGCAAGATTAAATACAAAAGAGCTGTCGGAATAACTTCCCTTAGAAAGAGTATCAGACATTCGCTGACATGTCCAGACCTTACTACAGTGCAAGAGAATTCAGGCCAGATTTGTACTGAAAACCTTGGGTCTCATGGCAGCAGCAATCACATTACTTCCCCTGGCTCATTTTCACATGTGGATTCTTCAATGGATGCTTTTTACCAATGGTCGTTTCAACAACTTCCGATGTCTCACAACATAATAATCACCCAATCATGCAAAGACCACCTTTCTTGGTGGATGGTCTCCTCTCAAGTACTTCAAGGCAGACCTTTTGTTCTTCCTCCTCCTGTTGCCATGGTGACAATGGATGCCTCCCTGATCGGGTGGGGGAGGCATTTTCAGGGCAGGACTGTCTAAGGCATTTGGCAACCTCTAGAGTACCACCTGCACATAAACGTCTTGGAGATGAGAGCGGTACGTTTAGTGTTGCAAGCTCTTCAGGACTCTCTACCCACTGGGACTATTGCAATTCAGACGGACAATATGTCTGTAGTGTGGTACATCAACAAGCAGGGTGGAACCAGGTCCTATCCCTTATGTGGAGAAGCACTCAGACTCTGGCAGTGGGCAATCTCCTCTCAACGGTTTCTGATAGCAACACACATCCCCGGGAAGTCCAATGTCATAGCGGACAGGCTGAGCAGAGCTATTCTTATGCCTCACGAGTGGTCTCTCAATCTGTTAGTAGAGGACAAAATTTTCCGTAGATGGGGTCAACCTTGCTGCAACCTTTTTGCAACCCCTCTAAACAGCAAGTGCGATGACTTCTATACTCTCTTCCCCCTCACCGGCCACTCCCCCAGAGACGCTCTAGTTCATGATTGGCCGCGGGGTCTTCTATATGCATTCCCACCTTTTCCCTTAATTCCCAAACTGATTCAGAAAGTGACCGCATTGGGATCCAGGATGATCCTCATTTCCCCTTACTGGCCTCGACAGATTTGGTTCCCATTCCTGCATCATTACCTGCTGGAGCAGCCCTGGAATCTGGACCCAGTGCCAGACCTCTTGGTCCATCAATCGGGCGGGCAGCACCAATCCCTTCAGTCTCTCAACCTCACAGCTTGGTTGCTCCACTTACAACCTTAGCCAGGCTTCCACATATTTCTCAGCCAGTGCATGAAATCATCCTTTCTTCGCACAAATCTACTACCAGGAAGACTTATGCTAGTAAGTGGAAACGTTTCTCTTTCTGGGCGGAGGCTAGAAATATAGACCCTTTTACAGCCCCTGTCCATCACGTTCTAGATTTTTTGGCAGAACTTTTTCGAGCAGGTTCCTCATCTGCCACCATTAGAGTCCCGTTGGCTGCTATTGCTAATTTCCACGCCGGCCTGTCAGAAACCAGCGTCATGTCCCACAAACTTTGTAAAGCCTTTCTTAAAAGGACTATTTTACTTAGGCCCCCGATTAAAGATCCCCCGCCTCCGCGGGATTTAAACCTGATATTAACTTCCTTGATTCTCCCTCCTTTTGAACCTGCAGCCTCCTGTTCCTTAAAATTACTCTCCTGGAAGACTCTCT
Organism: Protopterus annectens; assembly: GCF_019279795.1. NCBI lineage: Eukaryota > Metazoa > Chordata > Ceratodontiformes > Protopteridae > Protopterus > Protopterus annectens. The sequence continues at coordinate 102,790,408 of NC_056746.1, forward strand.
TCTTAGTAGCCATCACCTCAGCTAGAAGAGTGTCGGAACTTCAAGCCCTCTGTATTCGTCCTCCTTATCTTGTATTTCACAAGGATAGAGTTTCACTCAGGACTAATCCTTCCTTTTTACCCAAAATACCTTCCGTGACAAACCTGAATCAGGCTATTGATCTTCCTGTCTTTTTTCCTAACTTTTCGAGCAGAGCTGAACAACAGTTGTACCAATTGGACATTCACAGGCAATTACGTTTTTATTTAGATAGGACTAAACAAACAAGAAAATCGGACCAGCTCTTCCTGTCCTATGCTGAGGGCAAGCAGGGCCTGCCAGTTTCTAAAGTAACCTTATCCAGATGGTTGGCCTCTATTATTACTTTAATTTATCAACTGAGACGTAAAGAACTCCCTACAAAACCAAAAGCTCATTCCACCAGAGCATTAGCTACGTCGGTAGCTTTTCAAGCAAGACTACCAATGGAATCTATTTGTGCTGCAGCCACATGGGCCACTTTTCATACTTTCATTTCACATTACAAGTTGGATATGGCCTCCAGGAGTCGAGCTGATTTTGGTTCCACTGTGCTCAAGAGTCTGTTCCGATGAGCCACCCAGGACTAAGGTGCTAGGGACGCTGTCCCATCCAGCAAGAATGAAGGCGAGATAGACAACTTAACATTAAGAAGTTATGTCGCTTTCTTTCTTGCGTCCCACCCTCCATCCCCCTAGCCTGGACAGACCGAGAAGAATCCCTTTTGAGGCCTTCTTCCTCTGGTTGACTCTTTTCTAGGTTATGTCCTCCTCTGTTTTTAGCACTGTAGGTAAACCTTGTAGTTTGATCAAGTGTCTCCAAAAATTAGTTTTTTTCCATGGTGTTAGCTCTGCCAAACGAGATCTGGGTATCTGACGCCTAGCATTGTGGGATATGGGGAGGCCTCGAGCCGGTAAATAGCTCTCGAGCTTTAGTAGAAGGCCGAGTTGGAGCTAAGGCGAGAAGAAGACAACTAACATGAAACATTATGGTAGGTACATAACTTCTTATTCTAGCTTTTGTGTTACGTACACCACAGATGTTTGGCAGGTTGATCCTTTATACAGTTTTTTCTTGTCATCTCCATTTAAACTTGTGTCACATTTTACAAGACTTTTTGTTTTAATTAAAACCTAAAAAATGTATGTGTGTGTGTATATATATATATATATATATATATATATATATATATATATATATATATATATGGGTCTACTTCATTTGACCTAACTTTCATTTGCCCGACACTCAGTTTCCTGACCCCATTTGACTGAAAGCTCATTTGCCCGACACTTCATTTGCCCGAAAACTCATTTGACTGACAAGTAGTATTAGCAAGAAAATGTAATATTCCCCCCTCCCCACTGTAGTGCGACCCTGGAGCTAGAATATATAGGTAGGGGGGGTGTGGGGGGCACAGCCCCCCACAACGGGGGGTGTGGGCGAAGCCCCCCACTTCATTTCATATGATATTGTTAACTTTTGATGTAATATTGCTTAGTAAAAGAAAAGTAAGTGGGGGGCTTCACCCCCCCACCCCCCGTTGTGGGAGGCTGTGCCCCCCACACCCCCCCCTACCTATATATTCTAACTCCAGGGTCGCACTACAGTGGGGAGGGGGGCATATTACATTTTCTTGCTAATACTACTTGTCAGTCAAATGAGTTTTCGGGCAAATGAAGTGTCGGGCAAATGAGCTTTCAGTCAAATGGGGTCAGGAAACTGAGTGTCGGGCAAATGAAAGTTAGGTCAAATGAAGTAGACCCATATATATATATATATATATATATATATATATATATATATATATATATATATATATATGTAATAAAAACACCTCAGAACACCCGCATGACATATTAAGTTAAAACAAACACACAAAACTATCTACTTATTCAAATAATGAAGTTTAACCCTCACAAGAGGAACAATTATCCCAAATTGACACTTGCACCCACAGGCATTAACTGTGAAATTAAGATTATCCATGTTAAAACACGTTACAACCTGTGCGCCTACTTATAATAATTGCTATCTCTTGTTTATTCCCCTCCTGGATGTTGTAAAAAGCAGCTTGTATACTTTCAGAAAACATTACATTTTACCCATAAGAAAAGGTGCACTTGTATTGCTTGGCCCTGTAGTCAGCTTGTCTCCATAAGAACAACATATACAGCTGCCCTCAGCTGCAGACTTCTCAACTCTCACTGAACATTTATTTGCTAAAGAAAAAAACTTTTCATTACATTTAGTGTTTTCTTATTTACTTGCTTACACTAAAAACAAGTTATTAGATTAAGCCATGGGCCTTAACCTATTCACCTATGCAAAAGTAAGAGAAAACGTATTGTCTGTACATATGTTACAATTTGTACACTTTTACAATCCACCTTTTCCTCAATAACCCAAGGTTACAGCCTATTAACTTAAACATGCTTTTGTCCAGCCATTCTTCTCTCTTTACATTGTAATGCTTACATTTCTTAAAACTAAAAAAGAAGAAAAAAAGCCACCTGTTTGCTTTAGTATTTTTATCAGATACAACAATTGAAAATGCTTTACTATATCACGTGCAGTTTATATCATGAAATGTTATTTATACAAATACTGCTAAGAGCAAAAATTATTTTAGTTTCAATTACCTTTTTCTTTCTTCTTCTCTTCCCTTTAGTGTCCTTCCAAACATTAATGCCATAAAGTGTGCCATATGTTTTCCAGTCCCCCACAAGTATAACAAAGTCAACAACAGTCCAATCTTTCCACTTTTTCTTGTAAATCCATATTTCACAAATGTGATTGATGTTGGTCTTGTTCCTGTTTCTCTCCATCTCCCATCCTCAAACTCTGGTTCAAGTCCAAGGTACTCCTGATTCTTCTAGTAAACTCCTGTGTTTTTTCTGACTCTCAAGCATTTTCCTTTCGAACACTGGAAAATGTTTCTCTGGCCAAATCTCTCTCTGAGCTTTATTATCAGAAGAATAAGAAGCAGCTCCCCTTTCTGTTTGATGGCTACTTTTTGTTGGATAAACTTTTGTATTTTCTCCTTAGCCTGTTTTGCATCAAAAAATGACTTTGATCCTCCAAGAGAAAATATACTGAAGACAGCTGGATACAGCAGCTTGAATCTCACACCTGCCTCTCGACATTCCCTGATTGCTGGCATAGGTTTGTTTTTTTTCTGCTTGGTGTACTGTGAGTAATCATTTTCCACAAACACTTTACTGTCTCCAGTTTTTAATACTCTGCCCTTCTGCCATAGTTTTGTTAGGATGAACCCTTTCTGCTGGTATTATTGCATCCGTACTAATACAGCTCTTAGCTGCTTTCTCATGACCAGGTTTGAAGCACAGAATTCCAGTTTAAAAGCTTAACTTTCTAAAGCCGAGAAATAGATAACTTTGACAAGCACAAAAGAAATGTTTTTGCAGGGGAGGGCATGCCCCCCCAAATCCCCATGTGGTGACCTGTGCCCCCCACGCCCACTGCTACTTATATATTCCAACTCAGAGATCACCGTACAGTTGGGTAATGGCAAACTTCTCGATCCCCACTTTTGCAATCTCACATAGTTCAGGTGTCAATAAAAAGGAACACTTTTCCATTTCTTTTTGGTGTTTTGAGGTCACAAGATTCAAGTGTGTGGGCTCATTCATGTGCATTTTGTGCTTTTATAAAATCGAGATTGTAACATGGAACCGGAGCATACACAATATAATTTTTCAATTAATAAATCCTACTGCGGAATACCAGTCCATTTGCTTATTTGTGCTTTCATAAAATTAATGCAGTCTGTTCCTTCCAGATTCTCTGGTACAGCAGAAAATCTCAGTTTTTTTCTGTGCGCTGTGTCTTCTAACTCTAACATTTTTTAAACATCTCTTCATGAACAGTTTCATACTCAGCCAGCCTTTACATCATTTCATCCTGTCATTTTTGCAGTTTTATCAGTTTATCTGACTAGCTGTTTAAAGCTTCTTCCATTTTTTCCCCAGCCTTTTGTTATTTGAGTTGATACACTCCTTCAATGTTTTGTTTATTTTAATCAGCGCTAACACATTTGATTTATTTTTTCCTCTAGATTACTGGAAGCCATGATGTGAGAGTGTTCAATCTCGCCGTTTGTTCTTACACCTGGGTTCGGAGCCGATCCTCGGCTCCGTGTCGGCCGCTTGACAAAGCTCTGCATCGAGAAGAAGCTCGAGACCAACCTAACTCCCACAATCCCCCTCTGCCTTTACCTCAGATCTAGTTTGCCGCTGCAAAGATCGCATCATTTTGTTGAGCTCGGACCACCTGAAAGCTAAGATTGATTATTTTTTATAATTCTTTCATTAGTTTTTTGTATTCAAATATTTCTGATTGAGTGTTTGTATGTGTGAGTAGTGTATCGAGGGTTTCTCGGGTCCGTATATAAGTTTTAATATACTTTTGAGTTCCCTCGGGGCCTACCCCACCCTTAACTGGATTTGACTACTGGATGTGACTTAAATTTCAGGATTTGACTATTACTGGCTTTGACTTATTCTCTGGATTTGACATTAATTACAGGATTGTACACTGTTTTCTGGATTTATTACCATGTCAGAAAAAGCTAAGTCTGGCTTTAAACGTTGCCAATGTGGACAGAAGATGTCTGTCACAGACAATCATAGTTCCTGCGTCTACTGTCTTGGCCCTCTCCATCTGCAGGAAGACTGCTCTATCTGTCATTCATTCAGTGGAAGGGTCATGACAGATAGGCGCAGGAAACTTATGGATAGGGGTCTTCTAAAACCTACTTTTCAAGAGGCTCTGGATGCATCAGACCAGGCATCTAAATCCTCGAAGGAATCGAAGACGTCAGAGCCCAAGTCATCGGCTCCGAGCTCTTCATTCAAAGTTCGATCACCGGTTCCACAGACTTCGGGGCCGAGTGTTGAACTGTTGTCAGTTACCGAGCCTCGAGTCTTGGAACCGGTGACGGAGCTCCCTCCTCCTGCACTTTTGAGGTCGGCTCCGTCTTCGATTCCTTCGACGTGTTCTTCCAGGCCCCTCTCCGACACCGATGTGGACTGCGTGGTGCAGAAATTGATGGAGAATACGGCCTTGTCCAAGCTCATCTCGGTCTCCTCCCAGCTGGTGTCGAGACTCGAAGGCCTTCCCTTATCTCCACCTGTTCCTCCTCCGAGGCCTATTCAGTCTTCTGAGCCGGGAGAGGCTGACCTGCTGATTGTGGAGCCCTCGGTTCCAGAGCCGTCCCTTTCTCGGTCGGTACCGTTCACCTCGACTCCGTCGGATCCAGTACTGGAGTCTCGGAGCCGAAGATCCATCCTGGGTTCCGGGACTGAGAGTCGGACCGATGTTTCGGTTCCGACGCTCCCTCTCGGGGCCTCGGCTCGGATCGACTCGGCTCCGTCCTCGGGTTCGATGCCTTCGGTACCTGTCTCGGGGATTCCTCCGACTTCTTGAACCGGGGATACCTCGACTCGGGACCCGGGGGCTTTCGAACTCATGAGGAAGGTGTTGTCTGTTCAGACACCCACTTCAGCAGATACAGCTTCTCCTTCCCATAAAGGGCCGTTATCCTCCTCTGCACCCACGGCTACGTCCAAGCGTCGCGCACCAGTGTCTCAGCCACCCCTAGAGGGTGCCCCCTCTTCCTCGGAGGCTTCTTCGGATGCCCCCCCCGAGGAAGTTCCGAGGAAAAGATTGTGTAAGAGGAGACACTTAGATTCTCCACAAGAATCATTGACATCGGACACTGACTTAGATGAGTCAGAAGGGTCCCCAAAGTCACCCTCGGAGGATGTCTCCTTTTCTGACATCCTGGAGATCCTAAAGCAGAGAGGTGATTGGCAATCCCTTCCCCCTTCTGAGGATGAGTCAGTCTTGCTGAAGGCATTCGGTGCTCGCCCTTCCTCCTCCTGGGTCACTCCGCCCTTCGATGAGTTAATGGAGCTGATTGCGCGAGCGTGGGAGACACCTGACACGGTGGAGCCAGTCCCTAGGAAGCCTAACAAATTTATTACTGCCCCCCAAGATAAGGCTTATCTGACAAAGGGAGTGCCAGTGGACGCTATGGTGGTGGCAGCAGCCACGAAAAAGGAGATGTCGGAATCTTCCTCATCTGTCCATCCACCTAATAGAGATTCTAGGACTATGGACAGATATGGGAAGCGCATTTTTAGTTCAGCGGTTTTTTCTATGCGATCCCTGAACTATTTGACCCACTTTACACGACTACAGAGGGATCTAGTCAAAGAGTTGGGAGATACCCTCCAAGGTACTACAGATGCTGCTGTCTCGGAGAAGGTTACAGCACATCTCAACACCCTTACTTCTATTGTTAACTCATCCATGAGGCTGATCTCATACACAGCCGAAGGATCGAGTAGGGCAGCAGCTTCAGCGATTGCTCTTCGTAGGCAGTCCTGGATGCGCTTATGTTCATTTGCGGAAGCCTTCAAGTCTTCCTTTACTAATGCCCCATTTGATGGTGCCACTCTCTTTGGCCCTAAAGTAAAGGAGACCCTTACCCGGTGTGAGCAAGAGGGAAAGACTCTGTCTGCTGTCGGAGTCCGTTTTTCCACCCCATCCAGACCGTACCCCAAGGGGCAACGAGGTGGAAAGATGTGGTTTCGAAAACCCCAGGGTTCTTTTCCGGGCGCACAGGGTGATACCCCCTCCAGAGGCAGAGGAGGGGGTAGAGGTGGAAGACGTTGCCCTGGCGGCAGAGGGGATCCGCAAAACCAAGGTGACAGGGATACACTCCCCGGGAAACCTTTTCAGCACTCCTGAGAGGAGGCCCGACTGTCCTGCTCTGGAGGCAGTCGGGGGTCGCTTAGCTTTGTACCCACAGGCCTGGTAAAATCTGACATCAGACAATTGGGTAAAAAGCGTTGTTACCAGAGGCTACAAAATTCCCTTTCTATTGCCCCCAATTCCACAGAAAAGACTTCCAGATGTGCGCCCCATCTGCGAGGCCCTGCAGCTACAGAAATTTCAAAGCTGCTAGAAAAAGAGTCATCCAACCAGTCCCAGCGGACCAAAGAGGATTCGGAACTTACTCAAGGTTCTTTTTAGTTCCAAAGAAAACAGGGGACTGGAGGCCAATTCTGGACCTCAGCAAACTCAATACCTTTATCAAGAAAGAAAAGTTCCGAATGGTCACGCTTCAATCGATCCTTCCATTCTTAAAGAAGGACCACTGGATGTGCTCAATAGATCTAAAGGACGCATACTACCACATCAAAATGGCCAGGGCGTCCAGGGATCACTTGCGCTTCCGGCTGAGAGCCAGTCACTTTCAGTTTTGAGCCCTGCCCTTTGGTCTGACCTCAGCCCCCAGGGTCTTCACCAAATGTATGGCAGTGGTAGCGTCTCACTTGAGGCGCCTCGGATTCCAGGTGTTTCCGTATCTAGACGACTGGCTCCTTTCTGCCACCACCGAGCATCGACTGATTCAGACCAGGGATTACACACTACAGCTTTGTGTTCATCTCGGAATTTCCGTAAATTTCGAAAAGTCCTTACTACAGCCATCACAGCATATCTCATTCATAGGAGCAGAATTGGATACGCAGTGCTTAATTCTAAGGCTTCCCCCAGAAAGGATAGCATCCCTGCAAAATCATATATCTCTTCTTCTCTCTTCCAGAAAGTCCCCAGCGAAACTGGTTCTGAAGGTTTTGGGCCTCATGGCAGCTTCTCTCATTGCCATACCCTTGGGAAGACTGCATATGAGGGTTCTTCAATGGCTTCTGTTTGCACAGTGGTTGTTCCAAAAGCTACCCCTGACACACGAGATCTACATCACAAACATATGCAAGTCGCACCTGGCTTGGTGGCTTCGAACTTGCAATCTATCCAACGGAAGACCCTTTGTGCTACCCACTCCAACAGCAACAGTGACCACGGACGCTTCCCTGATAGGGTGGGGGGGCATCTTTCAGGGACAGACAGTCCAAGGCAAATGGACCAATTTGGAATACAATCTGCATATCAATGTTCTGGAGTTGAGGGCAGTGTTCCTAGCGTTGCAACACTTTGCTCCCCTTCTTCCTCTAGGGACAATTGCAGTCCAGACGGACAACATGTCTGTAGTCTGGTACATAAACAAGCAAGGGGGAACCAAGTCTTATCAACTATGCAGAGAGGCCATGAGAATCTGGCAATGGGTGGAGTCCACGGGTCGCTTTCTGATAGCAACGCACATCCCGGGGTTATCCAACGTCATAGCAGACAGGTTGAGCAGAGCCATCCTGTTACTTCACGAGTGGTCCCTCAAACAGTCAGTTGCGAAGGAGATTTTTCGCAAGTGGGGCCAGCCTTCCTGCGATCTGTTTGCGTCTCCAATGAACGCCAAATGCAGGAGCTATTTTGCCCTATTACCCCCTCCAGGGGAAGTCCCAAGGGACGCTCTGGTTCACGATTGGCCCCCAGGTCTCCTGTACGCTTTTCCTCCTGTTCCCCTGATTTCGAAATTTCTGCAGAAAGCCAGCAACCTGCAAAGGACAATTATCCTCATTGCCCCATTCTGGCCTCGTCAAATATGGTTTCCCTTTCTTCTAGAACACCAAATGCGGGAACCCTGGATCCTGGACCCAGAGCCGGATCTACTGACCCATTCGTCAGGGGCTCTCCACCCGTCGCTTCTCTCCCTCAAACTAGCAGCTTGGCTGCTCCGCTTCCCTTCTTAGCCAGGTCTGATCTTCTATCCCCTGCAGTTCAAAATATCCTGGTGGCTTCTCATAAAGCATCCACTACGAGGACTTACACCAGTAAATGGAAGCGTTTTGTACATTGGGCAACTACACAACAACTGGATCCCTTAGTAGCTCCTCTGAATAAGGTCTTGGAGTTTTTGACCGAATTGTTCCACCAAGGGCCTTCTCCTGCCACTTTGAGAGTGCAATTAGCTGCCATATCAAACTTTCATGTGGGAGAAAGTGGGGCTTCTATTATGGCTCACAGGCTTTGTAAGGCGTTTCTAAAAGGATCCTTCCACATTAGACCTCCAGTTAGAACTCCTACTTCACCTTGGAACTTGAACCTTCTTTTGTCTCAGCTGATGCTACCACCTTTTGAACCAGCCTCTTCCTGTCCTTTGAAGTTTTTGTCATGGAAGACCCTTTTCTGGTGGCTATCACATCGGCCAGGCGGGTATCTGAGCTTCAGGCTCTTTCAGTTCAACATCCTTATTTGATTTTTCACCCTGACAGAGTTTCTCTTCGCACTAATCCATCCTTTCTTCCCAAAGTCTGCTCCGTTAATAATATTAATCAGTCCATTGAATTGCCCACATTTTTCAAGAATCACTCCAATAAATTGGAATATATGTTACACAAGTTAGACGTCCATAGACAACTCAGATTTTACTTGGACAGAACAAAGGATCACAGGAAAACAGACCAGCTCTTTGTAGCCTTCTCAGACAACAAGAAGGGTATGGCGGTCACAAACGAACCTTGTCTAAATGGCTTACTGACTGTATTGTCTTTGTCTACACTGCCTCTGAGCAAACTTTACCTGTCAAGCCCAAAGGCCACTCTACAAGATCAGTATCTACATCCCTGGCTCATGCAGCTCGCCTACCGTTAGACACTATTTGTGCGGCTGCTACTTGGTCTAAACCACATACCTTCATTTCTCATTACAAAGTGGATAGGATTTCTAGGGACAGGGCAACCTTTGGTTCCACTGTGCTCAGGAACGTTCTCCCTTGAGTTCCTCAGGAACAAGGAGCTAGGGACGCTACCCAGGTGCAAGAACAAACGGCGAGATTGAACACTCTCACATATAGAAGTTATGTCCTTACCATAACGTTCCATGTGGAGTGTTCATCTCGCCTTTGTTCTTACATTCCCACCCTCCCTCCCTCAGGAAGAACGTCCAATTTAGGTGCCTGGTTTGTTCTCCGGCTTCTGCCTGGAACAGTTGTTCTACTATGTAATTACGTGTTTGTTGTTGGTATGAAAGTGTTATGCTCTCTTCTCTTCTCTGCTGGTTTGCTTGCAAACTAGATCTGAGGTAAAGGCAGAGGGGGATTGTGGGAGTTAGGTTGGTCTCGAGCTTCTTCTCGATGCAGAGCTTTGTCAAGCGGCCGACATGGAGCCGAGGATCGGCTCCGAACCCAGGTGTAAGAACAAAGGCGAGATGAACACTCCACATGGAACGTTATGGTAAGGACATAACTTCTATTTTTGTACCAAAGCTGGAGCTTGAGATGCTTTTTTGCTGCAGGGTTCTTCCTAATCAATGTTTTCTTTTCAGCTTTTCCAGCTGATTTTCTTTCAGGCTGTTTTCTTCTTTGCTAGCATCCAGGCAGTGTCCTTACTAGCTAGCCAGTGTTACAAGATTAGAGCATGCAGGCTTGATCTTCTGCATTTTGTGGATTTAGAAAGTTACTGGCCCTTATTTCTTTTTTTCACACAGGAAGAGGTGAAATTAAGTTGTTGATCAGTGGGCAGCCATCTTGTAAGAAATCTAGCTCTATAGTTTCTTGACATGATATGTTCTTTTTCTTATGCTACCTATTAGACATACAGAATCAGCAGCTTTAGCAGTGCTTAACAACTTTTCTGTTATACAGGATGATAAGTTTAGATCATTGCAAGAATGGTGGAGAATTACCATCATGCTTCTCTTTCGTGATGGTAGAATTTTTGGGGGAGACTGCAGCTTTACTGATATAATGTAGGATTGTTTGAGTAACCTTGGCAGGTTACAGTTGTTTCTGTTGTACTGGACAATCAGCAGTTGATGGTTGTCATATCAGTAATATATGATTAGTGTCTAGGTTATGCTGTGTTATAGATTCATAAGTAGGTAATAGGCTATCTGCCCTAGGGCATTTATAAGCCTAGCCAGAATGTGTTGGCTTTCGCCTCCCTTTTAGTCTAGATTCCTGAGCCTCTGTCCAGCAGGGCCATAGAAGTGATCCCAGGAGTAAATTTATGATTTCCCATCCACTCATCAAGATTTCTCTTGAAGAGGGTCAGCAAGGGGCTCTGCCTAACATGGACTGGGATTCTATTCCAGATCGAGGGAAGCCTTTGGGATATGAATCTATCCCTCCAGCATGTTCTCTTTATTGTTGTGCTAAGGTTTAAATCCCTGGAGTGTGTAGCTCTAATGGATTTGGTTTTCTTGAGGTGGAGCATGTCCAACAATTATAGACATGGCCTTGTATGGCAGGCAGAGATTGCCTCTGAGTAGCCGGTAAGCAACTGAGTACAGCTGGAGTTTCTTTAGTCGAGCTGCATAGGGCATCTGTTTGAGGCCCACGATCCTCTTGGTGAGGTATTTTTGAGGTCTCTCCAGCTGTTGCAGGTGTCGGGTAAGGTACATCCCAAATGGGGCATTGTATTCAATTATGGGCCTGATGAGCGATGAGTAGAGGGGCACAATGACCTCTCTTGATCTAGATGTGAACCCTTTTGTGATTAGGTGAGCTATATAGAAGGTTTTTCTAACCACTTTGGCAATGTGATTGTCAAAGGAGAGGTTACTATCTACTTGGATCCCCAGATCCCTAATGACTTCTTCCATACTTAGTGGATTACCTCCTATGTGGTAGTTTGTGGGCACTTTGTTTTTCCCAAAGGGGATGACTATCTACTTGGGTCCCCAGATCCCTAATTACTTCTTCCATACTTAGTGGATTACCTCCTATGTGGTAGTTTGTGGGCACTTTGTTTTTCCCAAAGGGGATGACTATGCACTTTTTGGCATTTAGCTTGAGGCCATAGTTCTGACACCAGGTATCCATCTCCGTAAGGCCCTTCTGGAAGATGCTTGTGTCTGCCGACAAATCTGTTATGGCTCCCAGTTTACAATCATCTGTGAAATTGGTAAGCCACAGTCCTCCTTTGTTTGCCTGTACCTCAGAGAAGTATATACCGAACAAGAGGGGTCCCAGGACTGAGCCCTGTGGGACGCCACTTGTAACGGTTTAGAGCCGGACATGGCACCCGCGACTCTGACCATGTGAGTTCTATCCCTGAGCCAATTTGCAACCCATCTTGTGACATATGGGTTAATAAGTTTGCAACCCATCTTGTGACATATGGGTTAATATTTAAGCTGGTAAGCATATTTATGATGCCAGAGTGGGGTATTGTGTCGAAGGCCTTTGCGAGGTCCAGGTAGGCTGTGTGGACTACCTTTCCCTCATCTATGGCTTTGGTTGCTATTTCAAAGAAGTCAACTAGGTTTAAGAGGCAAGATCTGCCTTTAACAAAGCCGAACTGGGTAGGGTCCAGTGTTTGGAGGTTCCCAATGTTTTTGATGATGTGCTCCATAGCCTTGCAGACCAGGCTAATCAGGGTTATAGGGCAATAGTTCCTGGGATCCGTTGTGGCGCCACCTTTGTGGAGCAAGATCACTGTTGCTGTACGCCATTCTTTGGGCACATAACCTGTGGTAAGGCTAAGTTGGAACAGTGAATTTACGTAACGGTTTAGTTAATTTTGGAGCTCGTGTAAGACGCAGCCCGGGATACCATCCAGTCCCATTGATGCTGTGCTTTTTACCTTGGAGAGGGCTGCTTTCACCTGTGTGTCTGTGATGTCTGGGGGACTGCATTCTTCTGGGATAGATCCAAAATATTTCGTAAAAAAACATACAGTAACAGTTTTTTACATTTCAATAGTTGTCACCCCTTTACTCAAAAAAGAGCAGTTCTAAAAGGGCAGTTTGTAAGAGCTGCCAGAATGGTGAGTAAATGGGAAGATTTTTTAATTGAGTGTTCAAACTTATTTGATATGTTTAAAAATAGGGGATACCCAGAAAAGTTGATTAATAATGTGATGTTAGAAGTAATATCTAAACGTAAAAATTCATATTTTCAACCACTATTATATTATGATAATCAAGTTGTCTCACATTTCTTGGAGAGTACAAATATTATAAATGAAACCAATGAGAGTACTATTTTAAATTTTACTCAAAATGAGTTAAATAGTTTAACAGAAGAAATTGAAAATACTAATAATAGTAATTTTAACACAAAAAACTTTTCTAAAAGTTTTATTACTACATACGATCTTGACAGTACTTTTATAAGAGATATTCTCAATAAAAATTGGCAGTTTATTATAAATGACCCATCATTTCATCAACTACTTCATAGTAGTCCATCTATAGTATACAAAAAAGGTATGAATTTAAAAAAGTGTTTTGAACGTAAACAAAATAAGAAATTTGGAAAATCTATTAGATGTGGTAGATGTAAATATTGTTCATATGTTTTTGAAACAAATGAAATTACAATCAACAAGTGTATAGAGTTTGTTTAAAGGACAGGGCATCCTGCATTACAGATAAAGTTGTTTATTGTGCTCTATGTACTAGTTGTACTATGTTTTACATTGGTAAAACAGAAAGGAAGCTCAAAGAACATATTGGTGAACATATAAGAGCAATACGTGATGGTAATGAATTGAATGCTCTGGCAAAACATATTAACGCATTCCCCTCACATTCTTTTAAATTTGTTGTTTTAGATGTCATAAAAATGGATGTTCGAGGGGGGGCATGGCAACCATTTTTGGAAAAACTTGAATTAGAATGGCAATTGAGACTTAATGCCAATAATTGGCCAGGGATGAATAATAATATCTCTATAAGTAGTGTTTTAAAATTAAAATCATTGGATAGATGATTAGTTTCACTTCACATACTCCCCATTACTGTCTATTTGAACAATTTTTAAAATTACCAATTTTTACATAATTTTTTATATTTACATACATTTTTATACATATTTAAAAAAAATGGTTATGAGACGCATTTAACATTTAATAATTAATATACATACATATTTTTGATAAATTTAAATTTAAATATTTATATTATATACTAATATTTACATTTGTATTTTTATATTTTTGTATTTATATTTATATCTATATTTACATTTATATTGACAATTATATATTCTTTAACATATACATTAGTTCTCTTATATTTAATAAGGTTCTTCATATGATACACATTTTAATATGTATTTTAAATCTGTGAAGTTCTCCTATATATATACATATATGAACATTCGTCGAATGTATGATATTTTATTCTATTTTCACCATCCTACACGTATATATGCATTCTCCATCCATTGTAAATGTATTTTTTTGAATGAATTTACTATTATTTATTTTTAGGTTTTGGAAATATTCATACAATGTTTACATTTTACTGACATCATCCATACATAAGCTTGGTTACTTCTAAACTTGCTTGTGAAAAAGTTCGTACACTATTTGTGTTTTATAGGCTTCATTCTTTCATGACGGTTCCCTTAGTTTTGGGTTTAGTTTTTTAGTTACTTTGACACATGAAATACTTCTTTCAAGCCGTATATGTGTTTATTGTGCTGAATGGGTATTTTATTTATTATTTTTTATTTTTTATACGGGTGCTGTTACTTTAAAGTATTTGAATTTTTAAATGCATTAATTGTTCAATTTACTAATTATTTACAGTGCATTGTCTGTTAAAACAAACAGTAAGTGATGTTTTATATCAGTTGGAAAAAGTTTGGCAGGAGCCAAACGAAAGCGCTTACTGGATTTATACATCTTATACTACGATATTTTGTTGTTTATTAAACGTTTCAGTCCTTCCGTGAATTTGTTTTCTTGATCGGTTTGTTTCTTTTTGGCTCTTATTGTTTTGATTCTTCTGGGATAGACACTGGCCCTTTTGGGGGGGAAGGAGGGGTAAAGTTTGCATTGAACCTGTCCATCAGGATGTTGGCAGTGTCAGTGGGTTCAGTGTATTTTGTGCCATTTTGCACCAGCTCAGAGCAGATCTGAGAGTTGCCACCCAGATTCTTGATGTAGCTAAAGAATGCCTTGTGATTATCTTTAGAGTCTTTGGCGATTTTTCTTTCAAAGCTAGCCTTTGATGATTTTATGAGGGATTGAAGTTTCTTGCTAGCACTAATCAGGGATGCGTTCCCTTTCTGGGATTTTGCCTTATCATGTAATAGTTTCCTCCTTCTGTTGTATAGCTTATTTATGGCCGGGGTCCACCAGACTGGTCTCCTGTTTTTGGAGGAGTGAGTCTTAGTTTTACTTGGGATGGCACAATCCATGCATTCCTGTAGGTGCTCATAGAGTGCATTTGTAAAGGATTCTGCAGTTTGGGTAGCATTTTCCATTAGCCCGGGGGCTTTGAGACATTCCACCTCAGTCTTGAGAAGTGTGAAGTTTGCTTTTGAGAATTTTTTCACAGTAGTTTCCTTGGCTGAGGGTGGGGTTGGGATGTGGATGTCCATTGTGATTAGTTTATGGTCTGATCTTACCAACGAGGGGTTTACCTCTGGTGTGGAATATTGAGCCCCCATGTTGGTGATGACCAAGTCCAATATGTTGTCCCCTCTTGTGGGACTGGTGACCAGTTGTTCCATGGCATTTGAGTTTATAAACTCCAGGAACCATTGGGTAAAAGAGTTGGGACTTGAGTAGTTTTCCCAGTCAATGTTTAGGTAGTTGAAATCCCCCAATATTATGGTGTTTGGTGAGACCTTCATATTCTCCAATGTTCTCAGGAATGCCAAGTGGGGGTCCTGAGACAAGGTGGGTGATCTGTAGCAGGCTACAAACTGAAAAGCAGTTTTACCTACTGTTAGTTGCACATGGATGGTTTCCGCTGCCTCGTGCAGTGCCTCTAACCTGGAAGTGTGTGCATCCTTGATGAAAATGGATACTTCCCCACCTTTAGTATTTTGGTCCAAGTTCTGGGTCCGATAAGAATGGTATGAGTTGAATCCTGGTAGTGCTGGGGTGCTCTCTAGGGCCATGAACCAGGTTTCTGTTACTGTACAGATATCTATTTTTTCCATACTGAGAAGTGCCTCGAGAGCGTGCATCTTGAGGTTTAGGCTTCCGGCATTGAGTAGCATTACCCTTAGTTTTTTTGTTTCTGGTATTGTCTATGGAGGTGGGTTTGTCTTTTGAGCCTTGCCTAAAAAAGGCACTATGGGGGTGGCAAGAGCCTCAGCCAGTATTCAAAAGCCTAAGAGTGACAGGTGCAAGCCATCCCTGGTGAAGCAACATGGCTTGTCGAGCATGTCATCCCAGGCTGACAGACACTGGATCTCCTTTGAATGACACCAATAGCTTAGCCAATTGTTAAAATTGATCATTTTGTCTTTATACTGTGGCATCATTCTTGGTGAGGGCAAGATGCTACTCAAGGTCAGGGTCATACCGGCCTGGGCTACATGATCAGAGAGCTCCTCTATGTCTCTTTTCATGTAGTCCAGGGAGGTACGTCTCAGGTCATTCACACCAACATGGACAATGACAGAGTCATATTTGTACCTGCTGTGGAGTGACCTGAGTGCTTGTGTTATGTGGCGGATCCTGGCACCCAACAGGCAGCTTACAGTGAACTTCTCCTTGTTCAGTCTGGTGAGTGGGACGTCAGTGTGCCTGACAATAGAGTCCCCAATTACTAGTGTATTAGGTGTGTTATTTAGCCTTAGGGGCTGCGACTGCATGGCACACTGACTTTGTGAAGTATGTGATACGTGAAATTTGTTGTGGGGTAGCAGTTTCTTGGATGTCTGCTTTGGAGGTCTCTGTTGCTTTGGCAGATTTTTATTTAGAGCCTCCGAGTATGTTTATGTGAGTTTGTGTCTTGTTTGCTGGTGCGATTGGTCTATATGAGACTGGTTGTGTGATGCGAGTGGTTTCCTTCTCCTCCTGACTGACTGTTCCAGTCTTGGGTTGAGAGAGCTCGGCCTCCAGTTTGGCTGTATAGTTGCATCTCTCACATATATTTGAGTTTGTTGGAAGGAGGAGAGGGTTGTCTGTGCACATAAGGCAATTGTAACATTGCCTTAAGATTCCCAGATTCACCAGCTGGACTGGAGTGTATACCTGAAACTGCGCTTTGTACATGCCTGGATGGTTTAAAGAACTGATTTATTGATTGTCCGGAATGGACGGATAGGGAGCCTTGTACTTTTGGATAGTATAAGGGGGTGTAGTGCTAAAGTTTGTTAGTGCTTACTCAGAAATTTGAGCAAGTGCTGGGCTGTAGAATGAAGGTTGAGTGCTTATTTTGAGAGTTTGACTAGTTCTAAGGGAAAAATTGAAGAGCAGACTTTGTGGAGCCGGGAATAGTTTAAAACTGCTTAAATGGCACTGCGCGACGTTGTGCGATGCACAAAATTGCGCTAAAGCGGGTTTTAAGGCAGGGAGTTTGAAAGAGATAGGAAATGGCCCAAAATAGCCAATAAGCTACTAGTTACTGGGCTGAGACCACTCCTCCAGGGACAGATAGGCTGCTCAGAGCTCCCCACTCTAACTGGTGAACAGAGAAGCTTCCTCTTATCCAAGTAAGGATATGGGCAACACAGAAACTATGACACAGCCTAGAATTCAGCAAGACCTGAAAACTGGACTATTCTAGTTCAGAAAAGGGGGAAACAAGGATATATATTTTTTTATTTTTTCACCATACAACAGAAACTAGGCACAAGAACACAGTAAATGCTTTAGATCGGCTAGCACACTTGAGTGTTTAGCCTACAACAATTAAACAAGGCAAAAAACAACTTTTAAAGTACAAAACACGAAAACAATTGCTTAGTTTGGTCAAAAAGATGAAGTCTGTGAGTCCAAAAAAAAAAGCAGGTTGAATGTGTCACAGCATAATCACGCCATAGCCATGTATTATTGATATTAAATTATGGTTAGTGTGCTTTGGGCTTTTATTTTTGATTTATTTGTTAATACATCAGTAATGTAATTTTATACATTATATATCTAATATATATTATGACACACATTGACTGCTGAACCTGGTAAATATATTACATCTTGTAGGACTGTGTATTGTAGATGCTGTGCCATGGAAAGGAAGTGCAGATATTCCAGAAAAAGAGAGAGAGAGATAAGTAAATAGCAGGGAGGCAAACAAGGGAAAGGCAGGTTTCAAGAGGTTCATCATGGCCAGTCTCTCTTGGGAAAGTCAGATTCCTGACTGCCTTGTCTAGAGAAAAGGTTTTGAAAAGGATTCTCCAGGCAGTTGCGAATGAAGGTCAAAGACAATTTGGAAAGGTGTCCCTGAAACATGTTGTCTGCAAAGGAGAGACTTTGTCTGTGTGGTAACATGTGAAAGATCTGAAGTGAGAGAGAAGTCTGTGTATTGTGAGAGTATTCCAACACAAGATTGTTGAGAGTCCAAGTGTTTACAGCAATTCCTTCAACAAAATAATTTTATTTCTAAAAACAAACTACATCCATTTCCAAATCCTCCTTTTTCAAAAAAAAAACAGACTTGACTCCAGATCATTCTTTTAACAGGTTTTATTCAGATAAGTGTTTTCTCCTTGTAGACTTCTTCATACCCAGTTCTTACAGGTGTAAGTGGACCAGAATCTTTTGCTCACATCAGACTGGGAACTCACTAATAGCATACATGGCCCTTGCAGATACTGAGGCATGTTATTACTGTTATTATTAAGTGAAACAGAAATTTATTGCTTGAGATAGAGCTTCATTTAAAGCTCATTCACTTACATTTCGCAGCTGGTAACTCAGTATCGACAAGCCAGTAAGGTCACAAATGGCTGATTTGCTCCAAGAGCAAATAAGTTTTTGCCCAACTATATTTGTGGGCTTGCAAAAAAAAATCCTACCATCTTAGTTGGTTTGTTTTAAATGTTCTAGAAAACAGCATAACAGCAATGCTGAAATTGTAAAAAGTGATCAAACTGATATTATCAATTTTCATTCTATCCTCAACATATGGGTTCAGATCCAATCTTGGGATGCGACTCGGCTGTTGCTATAACTTGTGGCCACCAAAAAGCTCTCGAGCTTCCCCCTACCCATAATGCACCAACCCCTAACATACCCCAGATACTGTTTGTCGCTTTGCAAATAAGGAATGCTCATCATTTTCAGCTCTCAAGTTGTTGACCATAGGTATGCTTCTTTGAATTTATTTCATAATTCTAATATTTTCAGATATTTCCTCAGTTTTTTCTATTACAGTCTTTGTAATTCTTTTTATCATAGTTGGTATTTACCTTTTCCTTTTTTTATATTCTACATGTTTGTGTAAACTTTATACCATTGTTGGTGTCCATTTCCCTATGTCTCTTTTAAGAAAAAAAAAAACTGCTTCAGGCTCCATCTGGTTCAGATTTGTAGATGGTCTTATCTTTGGATCCGAAGACATCTCTGAGTGCACTGAGTCTGATCTCCTCAGAGCCGGATGACTCTCAGAGCAGAAGCAGTCCTGTTGGAGTTTTCAAAGCTGTCTCTACCCCTCGGAGCTTCGACACTGAACAGCTGAGCTCCGACTTTTGCTTTGGGTAGATTGCTTTTGGGGCAGAAGGAGTCAATGGGCCAGAAGACTGGCTTCTCGTCTCCATTATCTTCCTTCTCCCTGGACCACTACTACAGAGGTTGAATCTTCTGTGGCTTCACAGCTGGCTACACTTCAGTCTATTTCAAATTCATCCATGAGGCTTATCTTGCATGCAGCTGAAGGTGCCTCAAGGGTGGCAGGTTCAGGAATTTCCATTAGGAGGCATGCTTTGATGCACTTGTGTGATTTTGCAGATACCTTCGTCTTCGTTCATCAATGCACCTTTTGATGGCAGTTCATTGTTTGGCCCAAAAGTGAATGACACACTCTCCAGTTGTCAAAAAGATGGAAAGACCCTTTCTGCAGTGGGCATGCATTTTTTTGATCCCCCCCCCCCCATTATCCTTTTCTAGGAATCAGTGGGGTAGTCAAAAGATGTGGTTCAGGAAATTCTAGGGTCCTTTCCAAGATCAATGTGGAGATAGTTCCCCCAGGGGCAGAGGGGGGAACTCGAATGGACAACGACACCCACTCAACAGAGGAAGGTTGCAGAACCAAGGGCCCAGGGATTCTTTCTCAGATAGATCCCATAAGCTCTCTGGAAAGGAGGCCTGATTGCACCAGAGAACCTAGGTAGAGATAACAAAAGATATATGGGTGCAGAGGATTATTTCCAGAGGTTATGTCATTCCCTATTCCCTATCACCTCCAGCTATATACAAAACTCCCAATGTTTCACCCAGTCAGAGGAAAGCAGCAGCACTAGAAATACAAAAACTGCTAGGAAAAAAGAGTCAACCAAGAGGTCCCACCAGACCATTCAGAATCTGGAGCTTACTTAAGATTCTTTATAATGCCAAAGAAAACAGGGGACTGGAGACCAATTTTAGATCTCAGTGACTTCAACAAGTCAGTTCAACACACAAAGTTTCGGATGGTTCAGTCCATTCTGCCCTTTTTGGGCAAGGATGGCTGGATGTGCTCAAATGACCTTCAGGATGAGTGCTTTCAGATAAAAATGAACAGACATTTCAGAAGATATTTACACTTCTGGCTGGGAACCTGTCATTATAAGTTCAGAGCACTGCCCTTTGGTCTCACCATAAGCCCCAGGATGTTCATGAAGTACATGGCAGTGATGGAAACTTACTTAAGTCTGCAGGGATTCCAAGTGTTACCACTCTGACCAGTCATCTACTAAAAATAGCAAGAGATTACATACTCCAGCCTTGTTCTTGTCTTGGGCTATCCATAAATTACAACAAATCTCACTTACAGCTGACTTAGACATTGGAATTTGTAGGGCCAATGTTCAACATGGTATCAGTAACAGCTTCTCTTCCTCTAGCAATAGTGCAAACTGTCAGATTCCAGGTTATGAAAATAGTTCACAGTTCCAAAATTTCAGCCCGGTTGAGCCTTCCAAGTCTAGGGGTCAATGTCAGCAGCCATAATTTTAGTTCCCCTTGCAAGATTTCATATGAGAATTCATTAATGGATGCTTGCGATACAATGGTCGATACTTTGCCATTGAATGTCAACCCAAATAAGACTCACTCAGGCAAGCAAAAAATACCTTTGACGGTGGATTCAATTAGATCAGGTTCTACAAGGCCGTCCTTTCATTCTCTCTCAACCCAAGGCCATGGTGACGATGGACGCACCCCAGATTTGGTGGTGGGATACTTCCCGGGGAAAACAGTCCAAGGCACTTGGTCTTCCGAAGAGGCCAACATACATATCAATGTCCTGGAAATGAGAGCAGTAGTTTGATACATCTAGAAACAAGGAGGAACCATGTCTTACCCCTTGTGTAGAGAAGCCCTCAGAGTGTGGCAATGGGCAGTCTCATCCAACCACTTTCTGACAGCAATGCACATTACAGGGGAAATCCAGCGTGATAGCAGACAAATTAAGCAGGTCCATTCTATTGCCACATGAGTGGTCTCTCAAAAATGAATGTGACAGAAATGATTTTCCATCAATGGGCCAGCCTTGCTGTGATATTTTTACTTTTCCCCTAAACAAAAGTACAGCAGCTTCTTTGCCCTGATCCCCCTCCATGGGTATCACCGAGGGATGCTCTGTTCCACAATTGGCCCCTGGTCTCTTCTTTGCTTATCCCCTGACTCCTTTGATCTCCAAATTTCTGCAGAAAGCTGCTAGGTTGAAGAGCAGTCATACTCATTGCACCTTACTGGCCTTGACAGATTTGGCTCCCCTTCCTTTGACCTCATCTGTTTTACCCACATTGGATTCTGGATCCAATTCCAGATCTTCATCTCACTCAACAGACATGATTCACCTGGATATATTAAGCTTCAAGCTAACAGCATGTTTTTTCCAATTCCTTTAATAGCCAGACAACTGATGCCCTCTTCCCTGTCTGTCATACTTTTATCTTCCCACAAGGCTTCTACAAGAAAACTTTACAGAAGTAAATGGAAAGGGTTCATTTTTTGGGGGAGAGCAGAAACACATTGACCCCTTCTCAGCTCCTGTGCAAAGTGTTCTTGAATTTTGGCAACAATCATTAATGAGGAAGCTCCTCAACAGTTAGAGTTCAGTTAGTAGCAATCTCGAATTTTCATATTCGATTTGAGAATTCTTCCTTGGCTTCATCTAAGCTCTGCAAAGCCTTTTGGAGAGGCACCCTCCTGCTGAGCCCTCCATTTAAAGATCTCCCATCCATGGGATTTAAATCTGGTGATACAGGTCTTAATTCATTCTCCCTTTGAACCAGAAGCTAAATGTGATCTTAAATTCCTGACCTGGAAAATCTTTTTAGTGGCCATTACCTCTGCTAGAAGAATTTCAGAACTTCAAGCATTGTCCTATAAAACTCCCTTCATGATTTTTCATAAGGATAAATTACCATTACATGACAACAGTTCTTTCCTTCCTAAGGTGGTATCAGAATCAAATATTAACCAGTCGATTAACCTGCCAGTCTTCTTTCCTAAATTTGCAAACAAAGGGGAATATATGCTACATTTATTGGATTCCCACAGACAATTTTGTTTTTACTTACATAGAACTGAAGAATTTAAGAAAATTTAAGAAAGACAGATCAATTATTTGTGTTCTTTAGAGATTCTAAATTGGGAAAATCAGCTACAGAGGTAACTTTAACCAGATGGCTAATGGATTGCATATCATTTATCTACAACGAATTGGGTTTATCCTTACCAAAACCTTTAAGAGCTCATTCCACTAGGTCCATGGCAATTTCTTCAGTGTTCCTATCTAGGACTTCCATGGATGACATATGTATGGCTGTAACTTGGGCTAATACTCATATCTTTATTACTCATTACAAACTAGATCTTTTCTTGAGGTCTTTGGCTCATCTGTGCTCAGGAATATCCTTCTTAAACTCCAACTGGGAATTTAGATACTCTGTTCCATATGCTGAGGACAGAATGAAAATTGACAACATCAGATGAAGTTATATACTTGGGCAGCCACGGTCATGCAGCGGTTAGCATTGCCGCCTCACAGCAAGAGGTTCTCCGGTTCGATCCTTGGCTGGGGTACCTTCTGTATGTCCTCCCTGTGGTCGCGTGGGGTTTCCTCCGGGTGCATCGGTTTCCTCCCACATCCCAAAGACATGCTGTAGATGGACTGGACACTCTAAATTGGCCCTAGGTGTGAGTGTGTGCATTGTGTGTGTGCCTTCTGTGGAAGGTTGGGTGCCGGGCTGGCAACTCAACACCATAAAACTCCACTGCCAATCATGAGCGGGCAGGTGATCCACTGTGGTGACCCCTAACTGGGAAAAGCCGAAAGAAGAAGAAGAAAAAGATGGTTATATACTTACCATAACGTTCCATATGTGTTGTCCATTTTCATTCTTCCTCAGCTCCACGCTCACCAACCCTGATCCTTTTTCATTTTGGACTTCTGAGAGAATGAGAGATTATAAGGACACAACTCTGTCTCATGTTGAGCTCTGGATAATGGCTTATTCTGTCAGAAATATTATATTAATATTTCTTACTTTATGTCAACCAGCAAACAAGATCTGAGGTATAAATAAAAAAACAGGCAAAGACCGTAAACTTAATTGCAAGTCCCAAGAAAATGGTCCAGATGGCAAGCAAGGATGGTAGTCCAGTGGAGCTTTATTAAAAGTTAAATGTCACAAGCGCTTTCACCCTGACTCAATTGCAGGGCTTTTTCAAGTGTGTAAACAAACAATACATTTTTACCCTCATTTAAATACTTCCATTCATAAAAAGGCACCAAAATTGTTTCAAATGTTTAAAGTGAAACACTCACTTCATTGTCAAATCTTTAAACCCCTTGAGTTTCACAACTTTCAATGTGCACTCCACAAACCTTCAAAAAATAAAATGTAAATATATGTAAATAAATACATCAATACATATATGCACAAAAACATAAATGACAAGTAACATTAGGAGACCTTATATAGGTATTGTAAAAATGTTGTACAGCAAAACATACTTTTTTCAAAACTTCTCCACTTTTTTAATTAAGTAAGGTTTAATGGAAATGTGGTCATTCAATCCCAGGGGCTGGGTTGCATTTAATTTTAGTTGCCAAAAGGTCTCCCTGCAACTTAACCAATTCTCCCAGTCTCCCCCCTAGGATCTGTACGTACTTGTTCAAGGATTCCGAATAGAAAACCTACAAGATCTGAGGTATGTTAGGGGTTGATGCATTATGGGTAGGGATGAGCTTGAGATCTTTTTGGTGGCCACAAGCTATAGTAATGGCAGAGTCGAATCCGAGGATCATATCTGAACCCATATGTTGAGGAAAAATGAAAATGGACAACACAGATGGAATGTTATGGTAAGTTCATAACTTCTTTCTCCTGCCAGTGAGCTCTACCTGAAAGCATGCCTAGAGAATGTGGTAATACTGGACTTTTAAATATTAGAACTGTACCGTCTGCTTTCTGTCACTGTGGTTCATAGGTGTGCTAGTCTAATGGCCCTGGAGCCTTTACAAGCCTAGCCCATAGGATTACCCTGTCAACATGCCACCCGACCTTAGTTCCCAGTGCCTCTGTCAAGTAGATCCCCGGGGCGAATTTTCTATTTCCCATCCACTCATCAAGATTTATTCCATAGCATGGGCAGTCTCTGGGTTATGAAACTGTCCCTCCAGCATATTCTGTTGATTGTGGTAATGAGATTGAGGTCTCTGGAGCATGTGGTGCGGAGGGACTGGGATTTCTTTAGATGTAGCATTTCTAACAGAGCTGGGTCAGACATGGTTTTGTATCTCAAGCAGAGATCGCCTCTAAGTAGGCGATATGAGACAGAGAATAGTTGGAGTTTTTTGAGTCTGTCCATATAGGACAAATGCTTAAGTCCTAGAATCCTCTTTGTGATGTACTTTTGCGGCCTCTTCAGTTGTTGTAGGTGTCTAGTGAGGTACATGCCAAATGGGGCATTGTACTCGAGGACTGGCCCTGTAAGCTCTGTAGTGCATGCGATGAGTGCTATCACTAAACCTGTTAAATATACTGTTGTGATGGAAGGGAAATATTTGAAAAGACTGTTGAACACAGAGAGCCTAATTATATTAGTTCAGTAATTCTTCAGTGGATGGGAAATTGGAAATTCATGCCAGGTCTAGAACCTATGTCTCTAATGGGCAGAGGTAGCCTGTAAATCATAACCTGGCTTACTTATGTACCTTAAAATAACCTGTAAGGCACAAACAACTTGCAGGATACATTTGGGATGCTTAGCTAAGGCTTGTAAAGTGGTCATCAGCTTAGTATACACCTATGAATCTATATGTTTGCAAGCATAAACTGTACAGTAATTATAACATTAAAGTAATACATTACCTGAAGCCAAAACAGAGAATTCTATCATATAGAGTAAAATACAGACCATTCTAGGTAATGTGTCACATTCAGTAGCTCTAGCGTCTAACACATGATAATATAATTGACCAAGATTTGCTGCTAATTCAAAGAGCTGTGTAAGGTGTGGGGAGAAAACATTCAACCTGCTGCATCACCAGAAATGCATAGCTTCAGTAAGGAAAAAGGTGTAAGACAAGAAAACCGAAAGGAAATAAAGGGGGACGTTTGTTAGAATATTTAGATACATCTGATACGGTCCTAAACTACTAATAAATGTACTGTTTAAAACATTATTGTACGGGTTATATAAACTGGCAAAGCTTGTTTGAACTGTTTGTTTTTGAGCTAAAATTAAGCCAAGCTTTTTAGCTTGATTTCATATTTATTGTTCTTCAAGCTGCATTTTTTTGTTGACTGAATGAAAACATTTTCAGTTCCTTTTTGTTAAACAAAAAATAAACATTCATGCTTTGGTATAACCTGAAGCCGAAGCAGCATGCTAAGAGTAGACTATTTTGCAAGTGTGGTGTGTGTGTGTGTGTGTGTGTGTGTGTGT